>NW_026535981.1:0-187500 GCF_028551555.1 Melozone crissalis
TTTATATCTACTCCTTTTCAATGTATTCTCTACAACACTGTGGGAAGTTGTGGAACCAAGGGGATCATTGTGGCACTGTTGGAGCCCATGGAACTGTCACCGATATGTTTCATAAAAATCCTTTCTTTAGGATTTTTCCCCTTCTGGGAAGCTGAGGCCCCAGAAAGAGAATGTAAACAATTGTTATCTGCTGCTCTGGAATGTAACAGGTGCACTTGTGATTGGTCCATGTTGCTTGTGTACAATTAAGGGCCAATCAAAGACAAGCTGAGCTCCGTTGTTATTGATTCCTTTTCTATTCTTAGCTTAGCAGCTTCTGAACTTTTCTCTCTATTCCTATTAGTATAGTCATAATGTAATATATATCATAAATTAATAAATCCAGCCTTCTGATCATGAAGCAAGATTCTCATCTATCTCTTCACCCCTGAAGACCCATGCAAAGCCATGTAACATGGAACCAAGGGGCCAGTGTGGAAACAAGAGGCCATTGTGAGCCTGTGGGGTGTAACAGCCCAAAACACTGAAATGCTGGAGATGATCAAAGGCTCCTTTACCAGTTCCTAGGGTTCCAGTGCAGGTGAGACACAAACCCCAGGAGAAGGCAGAGTCCATACCAGGGGCTGACCTTGTGCTCCATGTTTTTAAGCCGCCGGGCCTTTGTGGGCCTCCCCCAGGTGGGATTTCTGATCACTCGGGCAATCAGGGCTGGGTTAGCACTGTCCCTACTGTGTGACTGATTGACAGCTTGTCCCATGGTGTGTCAGGACATTGATCTCATCCAGCCTCTGACAGTGATCATGGTGACTCCAGAGAACCTCATGGAGCCATGGGTCAGTTGTGACCAGGTGGGTCCAAGGACACCACAGTGACACTGCAGAACCTCATGGAACCATGGGTCACTTAGACCAGGAGGGTCCAAGGACACCACGGCGACACTGGGGAACCTCATGGGAACAAGCGGCCATCGTGACACTGTGGATCCCCATGGAACCAAGGGAACATTGAACAGGCTGATGCCTTCAGTTTTAGCTATCATATTTCCTGATTCTGTATTGCATTAGTCTGTAACTCTGGACTTCATACAGAGTGTTAGCAAGTTCTCTTCACAGTGTAGTCAGACAAAACAATCCTTTTCCAGCCCCAGAACCGGACATTGTTGCAGCTTCAGGCCCAAAAAGTGCAAACAACAGCGAATTGAGGAGAGCAAACCGGGATGATGGGACTGCATAACCTGAGGCTGTAACTGGACAATTAACCCCAATATTTAAATGGACCAAACCTTAGAAAAGTGTGAAAACTCCTGACCAGTCATCCATTTTGAGTGTAGCCATGGCTGGGCTCTTGTCCTGCTCAAGGTGAATCCTTTGAAGGGCTTTTAATAAATCCCTGCTTTATTCCTTTAATTCTACCCAGCCTCTGCTCCAGGGAGCCTCTCCTGGCATCAATCTGATCAGTGCCCAGAGAGCAAAGGATTGCTCAGGAAGTCTCCCTCCCCCTTGGACAGTCCCATATGACCAGGGCAAAAATCCTGTGAGGAGGAGAACATTATCTTGGGCCCTGGAAGGTGTCTTCTGCCTTTGCTTCGCACTTCCTTTTCTTGGACATTTGTGACATCTTCTTTGAGGAACTGAGGCTCATGGAGTTGGCACCAAATCTCCCATGGGACTCCTCAGAGTGCACAAAACCCAAAGGAACTGTACCTCTACCAGAATTATCTTAAAGAATTAATTTTTTCAGGAGTGGAATTAATGAAAAAGATTTCAATGAGCAATTACCTCAAATTATTTTTTCCCATTTTCAAGGTTTTCTCTCATTAGTTTTCTTTCCATAATAGGCAATATAACATTAATTTATAATTGATGTTGAAGCAGGCTGTTCCCTAAGTGTCCTGGTTTTGGGCAAATTTGTTAAAGAATCTGCAAAGGAGGGCCCCTCCAGAAAGCAAACCCACACGGCCCCTACCCCCTCAACTGGTTCGGGAAGAATTCCTCGGAGAGAAGTGGAAAGAACCTGTTTATTTGACAGACACAGCACCCCCAGCACACAAAATGAACAATACCAGATGACACCGCTCTGAGAAAGATGACAAAATCAGAAAGTCTCTTTCGGGGGTTGTTGCTCTGTTCTCAGTCCCTCCGGCGCTGGGGCAGCTGCTGCAGCCAAACGGTGCAAACCCTCTGTGTTCCCAGGTCCCAGTCCGGAGCAGGTTCGAGATGGTCACAGAAACAGGAGAGGAGAAAGAGTCCAGGAAGGAATTTGGACTGTTTAGCTAAACTAGCTAATAAGCAGAGGCCAAAGCAGAGCAGAAGCAAGAGCAGAAAAGAGAGCAAGCAAAGCAGCAAGCTGAAAGCAAGAAGCCAAAACAGCCCTAAGTACTGCCCGTCTCTGTGTCCCTGATAAGAGAAACCCAAACAAAACTTCCACTCTTCAGAGCCGGTCTTAAAGGCACAGAACATATGAATGGGGATACAAGCATCATAACGTCACCCCAGGACATCCCACCCCTTATCCCCATATCATCAACATACTACAACACATCATGCATTATTCATACAAAATTTCCATCTGTTCCCCCAAAATTACAAGCAATACCCATCATGCCTTCATCACATCCCCACACTGGACCACTGAATCCAGGCCCTATATTACAGAGCTGCAGGATTCCCCCTTTTCACTTTAGTCACTTAAAGCTCCATCTATCACTTGCTCAGACCTTCGACACTTACACATTTCCTTCTCCATCTTCTACTTGCCCAGACCTTCAACTTTTACACATTTCCTTCTATCTCATGTATGTATGGTTTAATGTACAGACAATGGCAGTAACATCCAATGAACAGTGATATTGCACATCATTCTTACCCCACAATCAGATCTCCGTGAGGTACACATCGTGTTGTTCCATCTCTTTGCATTATCCACCACGTGCAACCTGGTCCCTGAGCAAAGACAACCCCACGAATGGGTTTGTCTGTACTCGAGGCAGAATTGATCCACACAGTCTTCCCTAACAAACTTCTGATATGTACCACTGGGACTTTGTCTCCTTCTATTACATTCAGGGACTCAGACTGGGCAGGACCTGCTCAGTTGGTGGAACCTCGGGTGTTAACTAACCAGGTGGCCTTTGCTAAATGCTGCTCCCAATTTTTGAAAGATCCCCCACCCAAAGCTTTCAACTGGGTTTTTAGTAGTCCATTGTACTTCACTTTTCCTGCAGCTGGTGCATGGTAGGGGATATGGTACACCCACTCAATGCCATGTTCCCTAGCCCAGGTGTTGATAAGACTGTTCTTGAAATGAGTCCCGTTGTCGGACTCGATCCTCTCAGGGGTGCCATGTCTCCACAGAACTTGCTTTTCAAGGCCCAGGATGGTGTTCCGGGCTGTAGCATGAAACACAGGGTAGGTTTCCAACCATCCAGTGGTGGCTTCCACCATGGTCAGCACGTAGCGCTTGCCCTGGTGTGTCTGGGGCAGTGTGATGTAGTCAATCTGCCAGGCCGCCCCATACTTGTACTTGGACCACCGCCCACTGTACCATAGGGGCTTCACTTGCTTGGCCTGCTTGATGGCAGCACACGTCTCACAGTCATGGATAACCTGAGAAATACTGTCCATGGTTAGATCCACCCCTCGGTCTCGTGCCCACTTATAGGTGGCATCTCTGCCCTGGTGGCTTGAGTCATCATGGGCCCATCTAGCTAGGAATAACTCTCGCTTATGTTCCCAATCTTGGTCTATTTTGGACACCCCTATCTTTGCAGCTTGGTCTACCTGCTCATTGTTTGGGGCTCCTCATTGGCCCTACTCTTGGGTACATGGGCATCTAAATGGCGGACTTTCACAGGTAGCCTCCCTACCCTGGTAGCAATGTCCTTCCACTCATCAGCAGCCCAGATCGGTTTCCCTCTACGTTGCCAGTTGGCCTTTTTCCACCTCTCCAGCCATCCCCACAGAGCATTGGCTACCATCCATGAATCAGTGTAGAGGTAGAGCTTTGGCCACTTCTCTCTCTCAGCAATGTCCAGGGCCAGTTGAACAGCTTTGAATTCAGCAAGTTGGCTTGATCCACCTTCTCCCTCGGTAAGCTTGTGCAACCTGTTGTGTGGGGCTCCATACGGCTGCTTTCCACTTCCGTTTCATCCCTACGATGCAACAGGAACCGTCAGTGAAAAGACCGTAGCGTGTTTCCTCTGGTGGCAGTTGGTTATAGGGAGGAGCCTCTTCACCACGTGTCACTGGTTCTTGTTCCTCTTCATCTGTGACACCAAAATTCTCACCTTCGGGCCAATTTGTAATGACCTCCAAAATCCCAGGGCGATTCAGTTTACCTATACAGGACCGCTGAGTGATAAGAGCAATCCACTTGCTCCATGTAGCACTGGTGGCACGGTGAGTGGAAGGAACCTTGCCTTTGAACATCCACCCCAGCACCGGTAGTCGGGGTGCCAGGAGGAGTTGTGCTTCAGTGCCTATTACCTCCGAGGCAGCCTGGACTCCTTCATAGGCAGCCAGGATTTCTTTCTCTGTTGGAGTGTAGTTGGCTTCAGACCCTCTGTAGCTTTGACTCCAAAATCCCAGTGGTTGACCCCGAGTCTCCTCAGGCACCTTCTGCCAAAGACTCCAGGACAAGCCATAGTTCCCGGCTGCAGAGTAGAGCATGTTCTTTACCTCTGGTCCTGTCCTGTGGGATTTCTGGGCTGTTTAGATGGTCTGGGGAGAAGCCCAAAGATGGCCTTGGGCCCCCGGGTTCGAAAGGACGAGAGGAAGCTTCAGATTTGTTCTTGGTCTTGGTGTTTATTAATTGCGTATCTAAAAGATTTTCTCTTGGCCTGACAGAGTTCTGCTCAGCAGTCAGCCATGGGCACACACTGAAAGCCCCTGGGGCGGTCACTTATCTTTATACCCGGAGTTACGTATACAATATTTATCATTTTTCTCCAATACCCTCTACCCATATTAACCAGTGTTCCCCTAGTAAGGTCCAATCCCGGAGTGCCAACATCACCACAGAAGATGGAGGCCTAGAGGAAGAAGAAGAAGGAGAAGGGCACGCCCCAATCCCTCCATCTTGCCTCTCTAGACCCCCCTGTACAGGGATCTTAAACCCTGTATCTCACACTCCAATTAACTTGTCCCTTCACCATTCACCCCAGTGAAATCCTCCCGTCCTCATACTGATGTCATCTCCCATGTGGGATCAAAGTCCAGCCACCAGACATTTCTGGCAGCATTCCAGGACTCCCGAGCCCCCCAGGGGGGGTCTGGTTCACCCTGCGCCCCAGTTCTGAGAGACTGAGATCCCACATCTCCCCCTTCTGTTTGCACCAAAAGACCTTTTTTTGCCATCCGATTCATTGCATGTTTTAAACATGCAAATATGCATGGGACAACAAGTATGAGGACTAGGAGAACTGTTAAAACATAAAACCCTATTTTTAAGATTCCTCTCCAAATGGGAGAGATGTCAAAGAATTCTGCCAATTGATCGATCCATGATCCTGTGATCTCACCAAGCTTATTTATGCTGTCCTTTATATTTTTGATATTTTCATGAATTGACTTTGAATGATCTGAGAGATTCATGCAGCACATCCCCTCGAACTCTTCACACCCATGTCCATGAGCGAGCAATAGATAATCAATTGCCGCTCTGTTTTGAAGAGTCGCCTGTCTCACACTACTGACGTCTTTTAACATGTCATCCAATGTGACAGACACAGACCGCGCATGTTTGCTCAACCAACAACCCATGCGGTCGATCTGAGTCAGGGCCATCCCCGATGCTGTCTGAGGTGAGAAGATTGCTGTAGCAATACTCGTTTTCTTGTCCCAAGAAAACATTTCATCATTGCAATCTGCCGCATATTGCTGTATTGATCTTTTTTCTCTGTGCCTTCCCTCTCTTAACATGTTCAAATCAGGCGATAGCATTGAAATTTCCCCAATGCTGCATGGACCTCCCGTGGCATTAGCAGGAATGCCGTGCCAAATTCTGTCCCTGCAAATTAAGAACAGACCCCGCGGCAATTGCACCGGGACTTGGATCGATCCTTTGGTAGTTCTCTTTGTATATTTACACCAAGCTGAGGCATTCTTATAAAATTCATGAGTGGGAGTTAAATCAATAGTTTTCGCCTTTGTGTCTTTTGGAGCCTCAAACTGCATGCAGAGTCTCATTGTCATGGACCCAAAAATCTCCAATTCCTGAGGTTCTGTAGAAGCCACAGGAAGCAGGTGTGTCCAAGCACACCACTCTTTTATAGGATTTTTAATGACCTGCGAAATGTTAATTGCAGGGTGCCCTGGAACTGGCCATTGGTCCACTGGCAATCCAACCATGCATGCTGAAAACGGTTTACCTGGTCTTGAATGTGTCAGGCAGATGCTATCTAAATTCGCTGCCCGAGCTAAAGCCTCCCATACATTTTGCCTTGGTTGACTAACAGGTAAATCTCCCCCACTGCTTACTGCAATGAATGAAAGAACGATGCACATAAGCATCATGAAACCCATTACTTTGCTTTTGTGTGAAAACCCCCCAAGGTCCTTAGTTTCTTTTTTATTTCTCTTCTGGGTCGTTTTTCGCAGTCTGAGTCTCGACTTCTGTCTGAGTACTCGTCTCTTTGTTTCTTGGATCAGCGTTCTCGTGCTCTCGTGTTCGGAATGGCTTCACATGCCGCACCGACACCCACTTCAGACCTCGATCTGTGGAGATACAAGCGAAACCCTTTCCCCAAGAGATTAGTTTGAAAGGACCCTCTATTTGACCTGTTTCTGGGTTTCTGACCAAAACCAAAGGATCTCCCTTTAGCTTTGCCTGTGTGTTGTTTAGAAAATATCTCACGATCGGTGGATCAGATGGATAATCCCTTTGTTGTGTTAACATTGTTTTCTTCGAGGTGCTTTTCTTTTTATATATTGTTGGAAAAAATTGCTGCATTGTTGCAGTCTCGCCACGAGATGGCGCTGTGGCTCCGCCGAGCCGACTCGGCATGTCGTGCACTTCTGCCCTCCTGCCACTAGGTGGCGCTGTCACCGGCCTCCCTGGCTCGGATGACGGAGCGATCTCGACTGCCCCACTTCCTCTTCCTGCTCGGCGTCTCCCATGAAGGGAAGGAACTGAGACTCCGAGGCTCTTAACCAAAGGCGCCAGATCTGGAGACGGAGTGGAGCCCTGGGACGTAGAATCCCTAACACGGCCCCTCCTCACCCGCGACGTCACAGGGGACCGGGCTCGGGCCCGCCTGCGTCTTACTCTCTGCGCGTGCGTACTCTCTGAGCTACTTCCGGTGTCCCCCAAGGTGACGTCATCATCGTCTCCCCCCTGTCTCACCTCCGAGGTCCCAGCCCCTCGGTCTGTCCCAGAATCCGACCCCTCCTCCTCTGACGTTGTGTTCGCCTCTCCCGCCGGCACCCCGGCTCTACCCGCGATTCGAGCTGACCGTCGCACCGGCTCTGACGTCACAACCGCGCGCCTCCTGCGTCCCGCCGCGGCGGCCCTCTGAGGCTGCAAATTTTCCCTCAGCCCGCCTTCCGCGTTCGCGTGTGAGTCTACACCCCGGTTTTTGCGAGTTTCGCCCTCCGCGCGCGTCTCCTCATCCTCACCCGCGCTGCTCGCGTCCGCCGCCGCCGCCGCGTCGCCGCTTTCACCGCGAACAGGCCCCCCCCCGATCCCTTATCTTCCTGCTCCCCCCCTTCTGCTCCTGACTCCTCCACACTCTCTGGAGTTTCAGGACGCCCTTGGGGTTTGTTGCATTTTTTGATCGGGGGTTTTAATATTTTTTCCCGCTCTCTTTTTTCGAGAGCCCTTTCCCCCTGGCCTTTCAAAGCCAGAGCAATTTCTTTCCCGGAGCTCTGCCGCTCCGCCCCCTTCTCTGAGGGTACCGCAGCTTCTCGCTGCTTTTCCAGTCTTTTAGACTGCACTGAAATACCTTGTAACATGATTCTTGCCGGCGAGAGTAGCTTTAACGCTGTCTCATCTTTTTTTGTTGCTAAAATATATAAATGCCTATTAATTTCTTGCCAAAACCCCACTTCGAACAGCAGATATGTCTCTGCAAGTGGATAATTGAGCCTTGCCCATAATAACAGCTGTTTTAATTCTTTCTTTGGGATCCCTTCTGTATATAATTCTGCTACACTTTGTAAGGTGGATAAGATTTCCCGTTGTTCTTGGGAGAGTGTTGCCCCCATGATTTTATTTTGGCCTTCTTACCGAATCTGTCGTCAGAGTGGTCTGGAGGCCCTTGTTCTCCGTCCAGCAGATCACGAGGGATGGATCAGAGGCGCCTTTCTGGTCCCAGTCCAGGCCGCTCTGCTACGAGCTGTCTTCAGCAGAAGCTGAGAGATGGGATTTCTCAGTGACTGCTGATTTTTGCAGCTTCTCCCGGCCGGTTTTTTCTTTTTCTTCTTTCTTTCTTCAGGCTTCCCTCCTCAGGAGTTATCAGTGCTGTTCTCTTGGCTCTTCAGCTCTTCAGGGCTTTCCCCCCCCCCGAAAGGTTTGGTGGGAGATAGCCCGCACAGTGGACGCCAGTTGTCCGATTTCGGGGCTGTTTAGATGGTCTGGGGAGAAGCCCAAAGATGGCCTTGGGCCCCCGGGTTCGAAAGGACGAGAGGAAGCTTCAGATTTGTTCTTGGTCTTGGTGTTTATTAATTGCTTATCTAAAAGATTTTCTCTTGGCCTGACAGAGTTCTGCTCAGCAGTCAGCCATGGGCACACACTGAAAGCCCCTGGGGCGGTCACTTATCTTTATACCCGGAGTTACGTATACAATATTTATCATTTTTCTCCAATACCCTCTACCCATATTAACCAGTGTTCCCCTAGTAAGGTCCAATCCCGGAGTGCCAACATCACCACAGAAGATGGAGGCCTAGAGGAAGAAGAAGAAGGAGAAGGGCACGCCCCAATCCCTCCATCTTGCCTCTCTAGACCCCCCTGTACAGGGATCTTAAACCCTGTATCTCACACTCCAATTAACTTGTCCCTTCACCATTCACCCCAGTGAAATCCTCCCGTCCTCATACTGATGTCATCTCCCATGTGGGATCAAAGTCCAGCCACCAGACATTTCTGGCAGCATTCCAGGACTCCCGAGCCCCCCAGGGGGGGTCTGGTTCACCCTGCGCCCCAGTTCTGAGAGACTGAGATCCCACATGTCCTGACCGGGCCAAGGGCTACTGCATGAGCAATCTCCTGCTTGATCTGGACAAATTCTTGTTGCTGCTCAGGGCCCCAGTGGAAATTGTTCTTCTTGCGGGTGACCAGGTAAAGAGGGCTCACGATCTGACTGTACTCAGGAATATGCATCCTCCAAAAAGCTATTGCACCCAAGAAAGCTTGTGTCTCTTTCTTATTGGTGGGTGGAGACATTGCTGTGATCTTGTTGATGACATCTGTAGGAATCTGACGCCGTCCATCTTGCCACTTCACTCCCAGGAATTGAATCTCACGAGCTGGTCCCTTTACTTTGCTCTTTTTAATGGTGAAACCAGCTCCCAGGAGGATCTGGATGATTTCCTTCCCTTTCTCAAACACTTCTGCAGCTGTGTTCCCCCACACAATGATGTCATCAATATACTGCAGATGTTCTGGAGCCTCACCCCTTTCTAGTGCTGTCTGGATCAGTCCATGGCAGATGGTGGGGCTGTGCTTCCACCCCTGGGGCAGTCGGTTCCAGGTGTACTGCACGCCCCTCCATGTGAAAGCAAACTGAGGCCTGCATTCTGCTGCCAGAGGAATGGAGAAAAATGCATTGGCAATGTCTATAGTAGCATACCACTTTGCTGCCTTGGACTCAAGTTCGTACTGGAGCTCTAATATATCTGGCACAGCAGCACTCAGTGGTCGAGTCACTTCATTCAATGCACGGTAGTCCACTGTCCATCTCCATTCTCCTTCAGATTTTTGCACAGGCCAAATGGGGCTGTTGAAGGGTGAGTGGGTCTTGCTGACCACCCCTTGGCTCTCCAGCTCTCAGATCATCTTATGGATGGGGATCACAGCATCTGGAGTGGTCCTATACTGTCGTCGATGCACTATGGAAGTGGCAATTGGCACTCGTTGCTCTTCTCCCGTCAGGCATCCTACGGCAGATGGATTCTCAGACAACCTAGGTAAGGTGTTCAATTGCTGGATGCCCTCTGTCTCTACAGCAGCTATTCCAAATGCCCATCTGAGTCCTTTTGGGTCTTTGAAGTACCCACTTCAAAGGTAGTCTATGCCCAAAATACATGGGGCCTCTGGGCCAGTCACAATAGGATGCTTCTTCCACTCATTTCCCGTTAGGCTCACATCAGCTTCCACCAAAGTGAAATCCTGGGATCCCCCTGTCACACCAGCAATAGAAACAGACTCTGTCCCCACATGTCTTGATGGGATTAATGTGCATTGCGCACCAGTATTGACCAAAGCTTTGTACTCTTGTGGTTCCAATGTGCCAGGCCAACGAATTCACACAGACCAGAAAGCACGATTTTCCCTGGCCTCTACCTGGCTAGAGGCAGGGCCCCTCTAAGCCTGGTTATCCTTCTTTCCCTGGACATATGTTCTGGATGTTCCTTCGAGGGGATCAGACATGTCATCATCATCATACCTGGCTGTTCGGCTACGGGCAACTGGAGCTGCTTTTCTTCTGGTGGCTTCCTTCAGTTCACGCACCCCTCGTGCCAGAACAGCAGTAGGTTTCCTATCCCACCCTCTCATGTTTCCCTCACAATCACACAGGTAAAAACCACAGCTCAGCTCATGGGGTGTACCTTCTCTCACCATCTGGGAAACGTCTGCCTTGGAGACCAGAACCTCGGATCTGTACTGCTGAAATTTGGAGAAGGTCTTCTTTAATCTCCTCTCTAAGCTTCTTATGGTTCTCCTCTATCTTATCCTCTAAGTTCTGTAGACGTGTTTCTACCGCTGCGATTCTGGCATGTGTCGGGCCATGTACAGTATCTGCATATGCTCGGAGCTTCCTTGCCATGTCAAGCACAGTCTCATCCCTCTCATCCCTCTTCATGATGGCTAAGGCAGAAGCATATTCGTGTGGCCCAAGTCGTACAAGTTTTCGCCACATCACAGACGTGCATGGTACTAAGTCTGGGTTCCTAGTTGTTACATCATCTGAGAAGATAATCTCTGCCACTGCCATTTCTCTCAGGTGTTGGATCCCTTGCTCTACGATCTTCCACTGAATTTGTTGCATATAGAGATCATCTGCACACAGGTATCTTCATGCAACACTGTCCAAGACTCATGCTCAGAGGCTGTGTGGATTAGCCCCCGTCATCATTTCTTGGTCAATGACAGGATCCTGTGACAGGGATCCCAAATGCCTGGCTTCAGTGCTATCCAGAATTGTAGCCTCGCCTGCAGCATCCCAGAGACGGACCAGCCAACTAATTATGGATTCATCGGGTTGTCGTATGTAATCCTTCCGTAAGCCACGAAGGTCCTTCAGAGAATAAGACTCAATATTTGCATCTGATCTTGCACCTGCTGCTTTGACTCCTGATTTTATGTCAGGAGGCATTGAGGTTCCTTCTCCTTCACCATCATCATCATCATCATCCACTGGTTGATTGGTCTTGTCCGTGCATTTCCCACTTCTGGTGCTGGTAGCAACAGCCATGGGTTTAGATGCTGGCTTCGAGCCTGGAGTGTTAGCTGCAGCCTGAGTCACCGGGACAGCTGCTGATTTATTTCCCTGCCCCCCGCCTCTGTCTGCTGCCCAACAGTATCTAGCAGTATGCGATAAGCATATGCCAGGGCCCAGCTCACTGCAATGACCTTCCTCTCCTTAGGCTCATCCTGGTACTTCTCTTTCAGATGTTTGCCCACCTCAGCTGGGTTCTGAATTTGTTCATGGGGAAAATCCCAGACTATAGGGTCAGAGAATTCCCTCAGGATTTGGCCCATATCCTCCCATTTTCCACACCATTTAGGATTTTCCACACCAGGGTCTACTCCTGAGTCAGGGGTCTCATCAGCCCATCTAGAAATCTCAGCCCTCATTCTAGAGAAGCAGCAGGCTGTATAGAGGAAGGTTACCAGATTGAATACCAGAAAGATGGTTTCTTTAACATTGAGGGGAAACTGAACAGCCTTCACTAGTGATGCAACTGATTCATAGGAGAAGGAGGAAAGCAGAGGCTGAAAAACCTCATTCCCTCCTGCTCCTCCTCCAACAAACTGTATACATAACCATAGCCATGAACCATTCGTACCTGGAGCAGACCCTAGCATGTTTATAAACTTCTTGCACATCATTGCCACCAAGCCCAGCAGGATAGCTACTCTGGTCACTGCCCCTCTGATGTAAAAACTACGTATTAGGGACAATACTAAAGCTATTTCTGGGTAAGAAAATAAACCTAGGGACCAGAGAGGTATTAAAATCTCAAAAAACCCTAGGGACCAGAAATGCATGCAAGCCATCATCCCAATAGACATTATGAATTAAAAAACATAGCTATTAGCGGATTTAAACGAACACAGAGTAATAGCAACCAAAATGCAGTCAAAACAGGGTTTTTCCACTCTCTCGAGCCCTCAGGATGGGCATCAATATTTTGTCCTGGTTTAGGGCAAATTTATTAAAGAATCTGCAAAGGAGGGCCCCTCCAGACAGCAAACGCACATGGCCCCTCCCCCCCCAACTGGTTCGGGAAGAATTCCTCGGAGAGAAGTGGAAAGAACCTGTTTATTTGACAGACAAAGCACCCCCAGCACACAAAATGAACAATACCAGATGACACCGCTCTGAGAAAGATGACAAAATCAGAAAGTCTCTTTCGGGGGTTGTTGCTCTGTTCTCAGTCCCTCCGGCGCTGGGGCAGCTGCTGCAGCCAAACGGTGCAAACCCTCAGTGTTCCCAGGTCCCAGTCCGGAGCAGGTTCGAGATGGTCACAGAAACAGGAGAGGAGAAAGAGTCCAGGAAGGAATTTGGACTGTTTAGCTAAACTAGCTAATAAGCAGAGGCCAAAGCAGAGCAGAAGCAAGAGCAGAAAAGAGAGCAAGCAAAGCAGCAAGCTGAAAGCAAGAAGCCAAAACAGCCCTAAGTACTGCCCGTCTCTGTGTCCCTGATAAGAGAAACCCAAACAAAACTTCCACTCTTCAGAGCCGGTCTTAAAGGCACAGAACATATGAATGGGGATACAAGCATCATAACGTCACCCCAGGACACTAGGGAAGTCTTGACTGATAGGAAAGGTCTTCTTTGAGGTCAGGCACTGTCTCTATGGATAAAACTTTGCTTCTCACATTTTCAATACCACCATTTCTCTCGTGGGCCTCCAGGCACCTGCATCTCTTTTCACTTTCTAGAAGGCAGTGAGCTGCATCTCAGCTGCTTTTATTTTTTGGGACAGTAATGATGTTTTCTGTGGTGGTGAAACAGCAGCCAAAGGCCAAAAAACTGAATCCTGACCTGAGCCGACAGAAGCCATGAGAAAGCTGACAACTCTTAGTGAGAACAGAGTTGTGGAGCAGTGAAAAACAACTTGTTTTTCCTCAGAAAGAGCTCTAGGACTGTGGAAAACAACCTACTTTCCTTGAAAAAGAGCTATAGGACTGTGATAAACACTAGCCACCTGTATAAACTGTTTTTCCACTCTTAGATAGAAAAATGAATACTATCTCTCACAAACAACTTTTACTGCACGTACACACCAGGGGTTTGAGTGACCAATCAATACAGGGTAACAACTTGTTGCTGACCAACTGGGGATAGACAGGGGATGCTCTTAAAAAACCCTATAAAAAGGCTTAGAAAAAGACCCTATAAAAATAGCACAGGATTGATCCTTTCTTTTTGCACCATAAAATGTGTGCTGCATCCCTCTTTATCGAGTGCTGTTGCAGTGCCCTTTTATTTCATAGTTTTTTGGATGGTCTGTTCCAGTTCACCCCCTGTATGTTGTACTTCCCCAAGATTATTCCCAGGTTATATCCCTCCCCTTTTACCCTTCAATCATTATAATCCCCATTTTATATTCCCATGCCTTCCCTATCCATCCCTGTAAACTCTGCCCCTGTTCTGGACCCTTCCCTGTCAGTCTCCCGTAAACCCCTTCCCTGCAGGTTCCGCCTCTCGGGAATTCCTCTCATGTGTGACGCCCCATTGGCCCATGTGACCTGCATTCTCCACCCCCTTATCCCCATTGGTCCCTGAGATGTATTCCCCTCCTTTTGCTCCTCCCTCCCTGATTTCCTATTGGCTCAGTGATCGTGCTCACTCGCAGTTCTAGTGCTGTATAAAATCCTGAGCACACTGGTGGTTGAGGCTCTTTGGTGCCTGTTCCCTTTGACAAATAAAGCTTCCTCAGAATCTCACACCAAAGGCCTCCCTCTCCTCTTTAGTCTGCTCCCTGATGCTGACACCATTCCAGCTGTGAAGCAGGTGGCTCCAAGGTTCAGCTTTCCCTGTTTCAGGGGAAGCTGTTCCCCACTCATGGCACTGCAGTGCCCCAGAGCCAGCTATGGACTCCAGTGCGGTGTCAGCTCAGGGCTCCTGCTGGGCTGAGTCTGCCCTCAGGCAGGGCTCAGCTCCCTCACGGCATCTCCGTGTCACCTTGGAGCCCCGTTGAGACGACACCTCTGTGCCCTCTGCCCAGAATTTCACTGTCAGGACAGCAGGAATGCAACCCAAACCTGCCTTCAACCTGCTTTGGTGGGGAACTCCTGCACCAGGGGCTTTCTGGCCATTCTGCTGCTCACGGCCAAGACATTTTCCCTGCCCCTCTGCCAGGGCAATGCCCTGTGCCAGTTCTGCTGTGAGGCTTCCTTGGGGCAGTGCCTTCAGTGGTTCCTTCAGTACTGGAACTGGAGTCAGCGAACACGACTGAGCCCTGGTGAGCTCTCAGGATGGCCGGGGACAACTGATCCACCTGGCCCACCCCAAAATTCACCCAAGTCCTGCTGGAGCCGATGGACCCAGCGGCCAAGAAGGACCCCAGAGCCAGGTAGAACCGCTCGCCCTTTTCTAGGACACCGCGGTGGCTCTACCCCACTGTGGCCAGGCATTACAGGTGACTGTGTAGGGCCCCTCACCCAGGAAACCCCAGAGCCCCACAGTGCCCCATAGACAGGTAGACCCAGCAGCCCCATCCCACCAGGGAACCAAATTTCAAGACCAATAAATAATTTCAACATACTTTTGACATTGGAAGATTTTTTTTTTTGGCATTTAAATTCTTTTCAGTAAATCAAGAATTTTGGGAGTATTATATTGTATTTGCAGGGATGCCGACGAAGGCAGGAATGATGCATTTAACTTCATGTCCTCAGAAGGCTAATTTATTACTTTATAATACTATCCTTTAGTAAAGAATACTATACTATACTAAAGAATAGAGAAAGGATTCTTAGTGAACGTTCAAAAAATAATAATGAAAACTCCTGACTCTTTCCAGAGTCTCGACACAGCTTGGCCATAATTGGCCAATGAGTCAAAATAACTCACACCAGAATCCAATCAAACAAATCACCTGTGGGGAAACAATCTCCAAACACATTCTGCACATGAGCATAACATAGGAGAATCAAATGAGATAAGAATTGTTTTCCTTTTTCTCTGAGGCTTCTTAGCTTCCCAGGAGAAGAATCCTGGGCGGAGGGATTTTTCCAGAGAATGTGAATGCCACAGTGTTTGAGATGAGTAATGAGATGGTTGGCTCTCCCAATTAAAGGGTGAACGTGCTAAGTGTGTTAAGAGAAGTTGTACAGATGTATAGTTGTGTTACTGCAATATGTCGCCCCCCCCAGCATTGTTATCCTGATGTGATCTTGGTAGTGCAGGCATTTGGGGAGGGGCAGATTGTTCCTAAGAGGCATGGCTTAGCACCACCTGCCCTCCAATCCAGTTCCAAGAAAGCAGTCTACACCAATGGACAGCGACCAAGAGTCAACAGACAGCCTTTGGGAGGAGTTGGGGCTGCCTGTTGACCAGGAAGGATATATAAGGGAGAGCAGCCATTGTGTGGATGAGCCAGCCATGTGGTTACCAGTCACGAAGTGGGGGAGGCTCCCAGTACTGTAATTTTTCCCTTATTTAGTCCTCTTGTTGAATTTTTGTTAAACTTTTAATAAACCTTTCAAAATTTTGAGAAGTGAACAGTCATTTCTCACAGGGAGAAAAAGTTTTAAAAGAAAGCTTTTTTTTTAGTTTATTTTTTTTCTTTTAAAGACAGGCCATTCCTACCACACTCACAGTGAACCAAAGCCTTTCTCACCACCTGGACACCCACCCACCTACTCAACCCACTCCCCCTGGACTCTGCACAACTCCCAACACACCATTTGTCTGGGGGAAAGCACAGACTGTGTCAAGGCAGCAGAGCCCAGACCTGACCTGACTTGCCTGGACCACTGGAAAGGAGGAAATCCAGACCCACGGACACACACACAGACACAGAGCAAAGTTTTGCTCAAAGGGTTTATTGCTTCTTGATGATTGATTATTCAGGAGAAATGGCCCAGGGCCCAAAGGGATCAGGGGTTCCTCTATGGATGATCATCTCTTTATGCCACTGGAGAGGAAAAAGGACACTGGTCCTTCCAATGCTAAAAGACAAACCCCAGAAGGTGACCTCTGGAGCCTACTGGGGCATGGATGGGCTTTGTCCCCAGCCCTGTCCCTGTAGGCACGGCTTACCTAGGCATCCAGAGAGGCAGCCAGGCACTTCTGCCGCAGAAGAGCCCACAGCTCTTTAGCCACAGGGGGCTGGGGACAAAGGCAGCATTAGAGACACACCGGGGGCACTGGGCTGCACTGGGAGGCAGGGGAGAGCAGGGGGGCCTTGGGGAAGGGGCTGTGGCAGCAATGGGGTGCAGGAGCTGCTGTGCTGCTGCCCGGAAGCTCTGGGCTCCTGGCCAAGAGGCACAGCTGGGGCAGGGGCTGCGTCCTGGCTCATCCAGGGGGTCCTGGGGTGACAGGGATGGGAATGTAGCAGGGCCCTGGGCAAAGGCTTCCCTGGGGAGGATCCCTGGGGAAGGGCATTGTCTGGGCTGTCAGGAGGGGTGCACTGGGCTGTGCTGGGACAGACTGGGATGGTCTGGGCTGTGGTGGCCACACAAGGGGAGGGTCTGACACCGGCAGAACTCGTGGTACCCACCAGAGGCGTCTCCAGGACCGCAACATTGTCTAAATTGAACTGCACAGAGACCAGGAGACCTCTCTGGTCACTGGGATGTCCCTGGTGCCAGCAAGGGATGGGGGGACACCACTGCCCCCCAGTTCCCTGAGGGGATGCCCTCCAATGCCAGCAGCCCGCTCACCTCCCGGAGATCATCTTGGGTTCCTTCCAGGAGTGCCTGGAAAGGAGAACAAAGGCTGGGTCTGGACTGGACCTTGTGGGGCTAGGGGGACACATGGAGCAGGGAGCAGGATGCAGGCAGAGGGATGGGAATTCAGGGCCTCCAAGGAGATCTGTTTGAGGTGAGGGGAGACCCAAAGACACTGATCTGGGGTCAATTGAGGGCCCAGGGGACAGGGCTGAGGGTGTGGAAGGAGCAGGGTGTGAGGTACAGGGGAGGAGAAAGGAATTGAGGTGTAGGGACATGGGTGGGCAAGGGAGGGGCTTGGTGGGGACAGAAGAATGAGGATGGGTGGGGACAAAACCAACGGGACTGGGAGATGCTGTGGGAGTGGGGGTGAGTCAGGGAATTATACAGGGGGACCCCTCTGCAGTGGCCAAGAAGAAAGGCAAAGGATTGAGGGGAGGCATGGAAGGAAAGGCCTCAGGAATGGTCAGTGGGAAGGCACCTGGGGACCCTGAATGGGACACAGAGGAGGGACCAAAAGGGTGGGATGGGAGGCCAGAAAGGGCAGGATGTGAGGAGAGGATTTGGCTGGTGCCTCACCTTGGCCTGTGCTGGGAGGCACAGCAGGATGGAGAAGAGCAGGGCCACACTGAGCGCAGCCACATTCATCTTCCTGTGGCTCTGGGCAGCTCTGCCTGAGGCTGCAGCAGGTGAGGAGCACCTTTATCCCTGCCGGGACTCCTCCCTTCACCCTCCCTGCCAGCCCTCAGGCCAAAGCCCGGCCTGGCACAGCCCCCCGCCCTGGCCACAAGCCCAGCCCTGGCACAGAGTCCATCCCACCCCACCTGTGGCACGGATCCAGCCCCCTTTCCCGGCATCCCTCCAGCTTCCTGCACGGGGCAGCTGGCCCTGGAAGGGCCCAGGCACCTGGGGGGCCAAGGGGGGCAGGCAGGGAGACAGAGGCACCTGGGGACCCTGTGGGGACAACCCCCACTCCAACACAATCCATCTTCCAACAGCCCCCAGTGCCAGATCCCCCATCTCCTGCTGCCCGTCCCCTCCCAGAGCTTTCCCTGTGGGACACCCCAGAGCTGAGCCTGGCCCCAAACCCAACATGTGGAAGAACAAGGGGAACAAGGGACATGTGATCAGGTGGCTGATTGGCATCTCAGACACTGCAGACACTGGGGAGCACTGGGCAATGCTGATCACCTGCAGACAAGGCTGAGGGCTGGGGAATGGCTCAGGAGTGACGATTCCCACATCCACACAACCCAATATCCCTTTCCCTGTAGATGCCAAACCCAACCAAGCTCCATGCCAAGAGCACCGTCCAGAGGGGAATATGCCCTGCTGTGCCCCTCATCCTGTCACACATGCAGCCATGGAGCCCTCCCAGAGCACCTGAGCCATGGCCCTGGCTCTGGGCCCAGGCCAGCACTGGCCCTGAGCAGGATGTGCCCATCCCAGGCTCATGGGGAAGTGGGCACCTGTCCCCAGGCAGCCACTCAGAGCTAATTGGGGTAACAGAGGTTCCCTGTGAGGAGGAGGGATCTTGGTGCTCTGTCAGCATCTCTGACAAGCCCTGTTTGCCCAGGCCCTGAGGCACCAGGACGACATTCAGACATCTTGGGCTTCCAGGAAGGAAAATCCACAGTGAAGTGGCTCCTGAGAGCTGTCTATGGCTGTGATTCCTGTTTGACATTCCAGGGCAACAGTGAAGGGTTCTGCACATCTCTTTCCCCAGGGACAATGTGGATCCATCAGAGAAGTGTTATTGACCAGCTGGGAAAACATTTCAGGCCACTGCCTTGACTGTTTGCTCTGGAACTCACCCAAGGAGGAAGATTTTCCTTGGGGGTTTTGCTGCTTTGTATCCTTGGAGGAGAGACCAGAGTGTCCTCCTGGGGGATTCTTGACCTGATGGACAAGAGCTGTGACATCATTGGTGGGCTGAGGTCACCTTGGAGAGAAATTGAGGAAGTGTCTACAGGGCCCTAAATAGTGAATGAATGGATGAAGGAGATTCTCACTGTCCTGACCCACTATCCAGCAAAACCACAGCCAAGGGAAGAGGCCTGGTGGAATCAGGGGGAAGCAGACCTTGTCGAGCCTGGTGAACACTGGGCAGTGTGGGGTGATCCCCTGCTGGTGTTCCAGCTGTCAGTGCAGTCCCACTTCTCTGATGGACTGGATCCTTAAGAAACAAAAGAAGTGATCAAGCTCAGGGGAGGAGGGGGTCTGGTCACACTTCTCTTCTCTGGGAGCTTCTCTCCGAGGGGGGACATTCCATGAGAATTGGGATGCGGTAAAGGACAGGGCTGAGGGCAGCTGCTCCCTCTCCCTCTGGGCTTCAGTGGAGGACGCTGGGAGCTGCTGCTTGGGAAAAGGAGTTGGTTGCTGTGGGTGGCCAGAGCAGCTTCCCCAGGGAGGTGCTGTCAGGTACCTGCAGCACCGAAAGCGTCTCCACTTGGGGCTGCCTTGACAACTCCCCCAGCCCAGCAGACCCTGAGCCCAGATGGTGCAATCAAAGCCTCACCAGAGGGATGAGAGGACTCCTCACAGAGTAGATCCAGCCGGGTTTATTAAGGGAAAATCCCAGGGTCCAGGTAAAGTGAGGGTGAAGAGGGAAACAGGAGCAAGCAGGAACACAACCTCTGCTGAAGGGAACCAGAGGCGAAGAGCCAGAAGCAGGGCTGGGGCCAGGGTATATAACTGGAGGAAGGCAGGAGGGGTCAGGGTACAAATGATCCAATGGAGAAGGGAGCCGGGGCTGGAGATATAGTAGGGTGACACAGGATGCACCAATGGGGGAGCAGCAATTTTTTTGGAAAAAAAAGACAAAACACAGCAATTTCCTGGTGCCAAGACTGTCACCACCCAAGCCTGGTATTTGATGGCACCGCCAATGCCCAGATCTGGACATTTCCCTGTGCCACCACAGCCCAAGTGCAGCAATTTGCTGGCAAAGAAAGCCAAACCAGGCAAATACCTGGTGCCTACACCAGCCCAATCTTGTGTTTGCTGACACCGCCAGTGCCCAGATCTGGAATTTTTCAGATGCCTGCACAGCATAATTCCAGCAGTTTGCTGGCACAGAAAGTTGGCAATTTCTCAGTGTCATTTGGCAATTTCTCAGTGTCAGCACATTCCCTGCCAAGATCTGGTGTGCGCTGGTGTTGAAGATTGCAATGCAAAATGTTTTCCATTACCATCTGTATGGCAGATTACCTTTGTCAAGTGGGCAGTTTGCTTTATCTCTCTCTTTGAGTGACCACATTCACATCTCCCTCGGGAGGGGACATCTGCTGATAACAGACTATTGAATGTCACTGCATGACTGATAAGAACTATAACATCCCATTGTGAGATGCTCCACCCAGAGGGAGGAGCCAAGCATTGCTACCCAGATATAATCCAGAGGTTTTTGAGACACCAGCACGGCTTTCTCCACAGGATTCCCCAGAGGAACAGCTGCTGTCTCTTCTCCCACTGGGTCTTCAGAGGAAGAATACATCCTTCTCTACAGATTCCCCCCGCTCCAGCAGAACCACACCTGACACTTCAGGAGGGCTGCAGCCACTTTTCCAATTGGACTGCCACCAACATCCTGACTTGCAGGGTGTCTGATTGGGTTCTGACTCTGTAAGTGTTGTTCTAGTGTACTGCATTGTTTATTTTATCCTTTTTTTTTCTTTCCCTATTAAAGAACTGTTATTTCCTGCTCCCACATTTTTGCATGAGAGACCCTTAATTTAAAATTTATAGCGATTCGGAGGGGTGGGGAGGGTTTACATTCTCCATTTCAGGGGAGCTCCTGCCTTCCTTAGAGGACTCCTGTCTTTCCAAACCAAGACAAAAACCTTTGACTGGACAGGATCTTTTGGATCCATTGTCCCTCAAACAGGTCAACAGGTGACCCTGTTGTAATGCCAAGTAACAAAGAGCAGCACAAATGACACAAAGAAAACATGGCCAAAGAGGGAGAGACCCAATGAGGAAAGGATGTGGTGGGACACCGGCACATTGAGTGAGCTGCACTCCCATAATCTCTAGGCTAGCAGGTCCTGGTCTCACATTCTTCTCTTGGTTTATTTATATTTTATTTATTTATCTATTTATTTTCTTTTCATCATCAAAAAATATATACAATTAAAAATATGTCATCAAATTTTAAAGATACAATCAAAACACATTAATTCAAAACTACATCTAAAGATCGGAACATATGTACATCTGTAACTATGAAGCCTAACGCATCAATCCTATTCTTCAAACTCTCTTCATACAGGCGGCAGCTTCTTCTTGAGCTTGGAGGAAAGAGAGCTCTTCTGGATGGGAGACGAGGACTTTGTGGGTGAGGGAACATGGGAAGAGTCCGGAGAAAACTCCTCGGTAAGACTGTAACCAGCCAGATCTGCAAAATGGAGACACAAAGTTTAACAGAGAGGCAAAGTTTAACAGAGGCCACCATGTAAACCTAAAGCATCTGAAGCTCCACATTTCCTGGGACACATTTCCTGCAAACTTCTAAACAGCTGCACAGGGAAACATGCTCCTGCTGGCAGACACTTGAGGCAGGCCAGGGCACATCCCTGAGCCACTTCCCCAGAGCTAGCACAGGCACAGCCTGGCCTCTGGGCTGCCCTGGGACAGCAGGGAGCCCAGAGCCCTGTGCTCCCCAGGAATGACTCAGTACATGCACCTTCCTGCTCCTCTGCCTGCCCCACAGCTCAGCAGCCCTACAGCTGCAGGGGCACTGGCAGCAGCACAGCTCATTGCAGGGGCACATGCAGGGCACAGCTGTTCCCTGGCAACGTGCACAGCCTCTCTGGGCTGCCACAAGACCCTTCCTCCCAGCAGAGATTGGCCCAGCTCCCCCCTCACCTCTGTGTGAGGCTGAGCCATGATTGCCCTTCACCTTGTCCCCCATCTGGAGCTGCTTCAGGCCCCCCATGCCATGACTAGGAAGGGCAATGGAGAGAGTGGGGGCAGATGCACACCCGTCCTTAGGATTTCGTCATTTTTGGCACAGCTAAACAGGCAGATCCAGAGGTGTCCAACTCAGCACTTCCTCAGCTTTCTGGAGAACATCTCACCTTCAACAGCCCAGCATTTTGGAGAGGTTTTCCCGCACATGTGGAGGCTTGCTGGCAGCACATTTCTTCAGCTGGGTGCCCATCACCTTGTAGAGGGCAGAGGCAAGCTTGGTGGCCACGGTGCGGACGTTGGCGCTCCGCACAGGCAGCGCCTTGTTCCCCAGGAAGGACCAGAGCACAGGCAGGGCGTCGCGCTGGACGACTTCAGGGCTCCTGGCATGAACCTCCTGCACAAGCACTGCCGGGACAGAGACACAGCTCCTTACCCACCAGCCTCCATGCAAACAAGGATCTACCTCTGCTTCTGCTTCTTGCCAGCCTCTCTGGCCAAGATCAGCAATATAGCGCCCAGAGCCCCTTGATCCAGAAATGGGCAATGCAGCTGATCATCCTGGAAACAGAAGCACCAACCCCTCAGGAATAATTTCTCCAACCAGAGCCCTTGTCCCTGTAGCAGACTTCCTACCTTCACTAAATTATTTCACAATCTCTGCATGAACAATGAATGAAATGTCCAATTGCCTTTGATTTCCATTAAGAAGTTGTCTAAACCAACACTGAAGATTTGGAAATGTACCATAGAGAGGAAATTGAGAGATTTCTAATAAAAGGGATGATTCCATTTTTGTAACTTTGATGCCAAGTGACAAATGTCTGTTCTGGCTCTTCCCTGTGCTCAGTGGCACACAGCAAAGGGCAGGATTAGAACACACCTTAAAACTCCAGCCCGCCAGAGATGGCTGCTGCCTGACAGCTGGATGAGAAACATCAGTGACCAGCTGGTGTCTTTGGCAAAATGCTTTTGGGGCTTCCAACAAAGAGCTGTTTCAAACCTCAGGGTGTCTTAGACAATTACCCAGAGCCCATTGCCTTGGCATTTGGGCATCTCCACATTTTAATGCCACTTCCCCTCCCAATGTTAATGGCATTTTTTCTTATAATGTCCACTCAAATAGGGACATAGAGAAAGAAAAATGCTACACAGGGGACTGAAATGTAACCAAAACATGAGTGTTTTCTCATATTGCCTCTGAAATCTCTCTGCCCATTTTCTGAACTGAACTGTATCAAACATGGACAAATGTTTACTACCAACAGGCTCCTTGCAACAGGCAGATTTGGCTAAGAGATGAAAACCTGAAATGCTCTGGAGACCATTCTTATTTTCTAATCGGACAAAATGTTATTCAGCAGCAATTTAATATTCTGTGGTGGAAGAGACTTCATTTTCTCTATGCTGTTAATCCACCAGCAGACATCAACATTGAAAGAGCTCCTGCAAGTACCCAAAACCAATTCTTCTAAGCAAGAAAGGGTTATGGTACCCATTTTAAAATGGGAATTCATTTGAATTTAAATGCAATTAAAGACATCAGTGACTACTGAATGTGAGGAACAGCTGTCCGGTCCTGCTAAATCTCAGAGAGAACATCTGCCTTTTCTAAAGTAGTCCTAATTTATGGTTAATTCCTTTATTTGAAAAAGAGATCAAAAGAACTGCTAAACTAAATGCCCTATTGCTGGAGATCTATATTTTTCAAATGCTCTTTAAAGGGCCTTTGACATTCCCAATCGCTGAACATGCCCTTTTGAGATTCCTAATGAAGACACAAAGTGTATTAAACCTTGCATTCAAAGATGTTGGCATAATTAGCAGTGGATTTAGCCCCAGTTAAAGCAAGGCTATCAATCCTCTTCTCTACTATATATTGAGATTATCATTTTTCCATTCCTTGGCTCTTGCTGACACAGCAAGCTCCTCTGAGGAATCAATTTTCAGCTGCATTTGTGGCATTTTGGACAGCGCTGACACAGGCAGACACTGTTTGCACACCCTGAAAGGCTCAGTCCAAGGCCACTCTGACAGCACAGGCAGGGAGCCTCAGCAGTCTGCTTCTGTCCCTGTGCCCCCAGAGGCTGCCTTGCACTAAACCCGTACCTCTGATACCTCTGTTGAGTTTTGACCTAAGCTGTGACTCCCAGGCTCTGCACAGTTCAGTCTCAAAACTTTCCAAGAGAAAAAAAAGAATTCTGTGAGAACAAAACAAACTGATGCCCTGAAACAGCATTTGCCACCATTTCCCCTCAAAGATCACAGATGTCCCTGAGCTTCCCAGAGAGGAGCCAGCTGGGGCATTTTTAGCCCTCCCTTTGCTGGAGGTGGTTCTGAGATGCCCCAGTGAGAACTCAGCCCCCGGCCGAGCACTGCCCCCATCTCAGATGCTGCCCAACTCTGCAGCAGCCAGGGAAAACCTGCCAAACCCACCTGCCTTGGCTATGGGGCAGCAGGGACAAGCTCAGCACCTCCTGATTTGGAGGAGCTGCTCTGCTGTCTGCTCACAGGCATTCCCTGTAAATACTCCCTGGGAAGAGCTCTTGGCTCAGAAGGGGAGGCCATACCTGTGATACGCTCGGTGACATCCAGCAGGGCTTGGCCACTCAGGTGATTCCATTGGTAGCTGAACTCTTTCAGCAGTGACACTTTATCTACAAGTGAAACACATGTTTCTGCTCACTTTTCTCAGGTCATAGGAGAAAGGGCAGGGCCAACCCCATTTTATAAAATCAAGCACATTTCTGCAGATGTTTGAATCCTATTCTTCTTTCCTTCCAGCATACTTGGCAGGGTTTTAAATTCCAAAAGAAAAGCTCTCCTTTCACATTTGTAAATCCAAACATGTCTGCTGTACCAGGAGCTGTGTTAAAACATTTCACATCAGAGACCTCAAGAGTTCAGTCACATGGAAGCAGTGAAAAGGTTTTGCATCCCAGAGCAAAAAGGAAGAGCCCCATACTTGGGTCACAGAAAGGCACGGAGTCAGACAGTTCCTGAGATCACAGAGCTGCTGGGGAGGAGAAAGTGGAAACTCCCCTTGAAGACCTGCCTCTTCAACACTCCTTTTTTCAGTCATATTCCCCCAGTACGGAATTTTCAGAGCTGACATAAATGTGTGTGGCAAAGGAATTTAGAGCAACCCTTGCCTATGTAGTTAATTGCTCTGGCCATCTTGCCCCTTGCAAAACAACAAGTGGAACAAGGCATCATTGACAGCTGGGTTTATACCTCTTTGCTCTAAAGAAATGAACTTGGTGAATCACAAGTTCCCCCTTGAAAATAGAAGACAAAGAAGAAAAGTGGAAAATAGGCAGCTAATGCCTCTAATGTGGAGCCTCCCAGGTGGCTGCTCTGCAGAAGCTCTGGTGGGTCAGCGTCCCTTCATGCCAACAGCAAAGCTGTTCATTTGGGAAGTCAGGTGGTGCCCAAGCAAACTCCACAACTCCCTTTGCCTCTGAACTGTAGCAAAGCTGCAGTCCAGGACCTGCTCTTCAGACAAGCAGCACAGAACCAAGGGGTCCTGGGACTGTTGGGGAATGCTGATCCCATTCCAGCCTGTTGGGGATGGTGCATAAGGACTGCACCTGCACAGCCTCTGGTGGGTGTCAGCTGGAATGTTCCACAGACAAGAGCAGCTGTCAAGGCACTCAGCGCTCTCTTGTGCAGGAGAGACAGAGACGAAGTTGAGGAGAGTCCCTGCCAGGGCTCAGCCTTACCCAAATGAGCAATGGATTCTTCCAGTGCTTTCACAGCTGCCCCACGAACCCTGGGATCCTTTGAGTTCAGGTTCTTTGTTATTCCCTCCACCAAACCAATGATCACCGGGTTCAAGGCATCTTTCAGGGCCCCTGTGATTTCAGCCAGCACATCCAGCGCCCTCTGCTTCACTTTCTTGTGGCTGTCAGATATTCTCAGGACAAAATATTCAAAAATCTGTGAAGAGAACAAGCAACGTGAAAGTTGGATTCAAATGTCCTGGTTTGAAGAGTGGATGTAGCAGTCAGCAATGTCAAAGATGAAAGTGATTCTTTCTGTCAGGTCAGCACTCGCTTGCACAATTTCACTGTTTTCCTGTGGGCCACTCACTGGAATGGTGGCACAACCTCATGCTGGTTGAAAGATTTTCTTCTGTTTTTAAGAGGTTTGGCTGGGGACAGAATAGTTCCTATGCTATTTCTCTCCATCTATAAATCATTAAATTAATTCCATTTAATAATGCTAAAGAGTACCTTTGCTTTGAATGGAAGCAGATGTTTACAATGCCCGGTTTTCTATACAGTTGCCTCAAGTACTGAGGGCAATTATGATTTTGCCAAAACTATGGCTGGAGGAGATCTAAGTTTTCTTTTGTTTGTTTCTGAGCCAGTGTCTGGAGAAGTGCAGGGCTATGATCAACTCTTCCAGGATCTGGACCATTTCTCTAAGTAACAAGTAGACTTCTGAAATGTCATGTGCTGTACAGCTCTCATTAGAGCAGGTTCAGTCCCTTGACAGCCTCATTATCAGGCACTTTTTCCTGGAAAAAGGGAAAAAGCAGCTACTGGGAGGGGAAGGCAGAGATGAGTCCTTAGCTGTTTTCCTCCTTTTCCAAAGAGAAAAACAGACCCCCAAGAAGGGTGAGCACTGTCTTTACAAAGAGGAATAGGAACAAGAAGGGAAATGAGTAGCCAGAGCTGTGCCTGTGTAAGACAAGATGGAGTATATAGAAGTATTCTTAAAAAAGCAACTGGGTTTAAACCAAGCCAGCCTGATACTTCTCTTCCCTATGCAAACCCATGTTTGGTCTAGAGAACAATTGCCATGCTTTCAGGGGCTGGATTCCCTTCACTTCACCCAACTGGGAGTAGGAGAGAGCAGCAGTTACACCAGCAGAAAATTCTGCCATCATCTGATGAACAGCATCAATAAGCACCTGCCAGACAAATACAGCCGGACTGAAATAACTTGTCCTGAAGCCTGGACCTGAATTAAATTTTTTCTGGGTAAGAGGGACCAGCGTGTGACAAACAGCCAGGATGGAGTGCCAAGACACACTGAATTAACTTTGCTGCTACAGGCTTAGGAAAGGAGCTAAAGGAAAGGAGCATTGAAGATACCCTACATACTTGGGCAATGTTAGTGGAGATGAGCTGGGGGCTGGTTTTGCACAGGTCTAGGAGGAGTTCCACTCCTTCCATCCTTGTCTGAAACCCCTTGGCTTCCAGGAGACGGTAAAGCTTCTGGAGCAGCTCCATTTCTTCCACAGCTGGAGGTGACATGACCTGGGCTTTTGCACAGTGTAGGAGGTGTCCATCAGAGGTAGGTTTCACCCTGGAAAATAAAACCAAATGAGGACCCGTTGGTGATAATTATCGTAGCATGGCATCCCTGTTGAGGAAATAATTAGCACTGACTCCATGATTCCAGAAGGCTGATCAATTGCTATGCCATGCCATGCATGACATGCCATGCCACATTGCCCTTACAGACAGTCTGATACAGACAGACCAGACTGGCCAATTGAATCCAAAACACCATCACCAGTGGCCAATTAAGAAATTAGCCTTTGGTAAATAAATCTCCATATCACATTCCACATGTTCACAACAACAGGTGCAGCAAGTGAAGATAAGAATTGTTTCTCATTCCTTTCTCTGGTCTTCTAACATCCTTCCCCAGGACAATGCCTGGCAAAGTTGTGCCTGCTGCTCTCTATGGAGAGAGCTGCAACAACAGACAATACCTTCAAGTTAATTGTGAGCAAAACATCTTGAGCAGTTTTCCTAATCATGTGATTTCAAGCTGGAAAATCATGAGGCTCTGAAGAACAACGTGGGCTTCATGATAATCATTATGGCAGACAATCTGCAAGTAACATTCTTGCCAGTGCTCGCTCAGGAAAACCAAGGATGAGATGCATCTGATCTATCTTCAGATGGCTGCCAGGGCACACAGGTCACATTGCTTTGTGGAGAAAGAGAGACACTACTTCCAAGTTTAAATGCCTCCTCATATGGGACATGTGTGTCTTAGAATAAGGGAACTCATCACTCTGGAGAAGTGTCTCTACAACCAGGCATGACAATCTGGAAAAGTAGCTCAGATGCATCTGAACAGATAAACAGGGCCATAGTTGAAGGATTCAGAAAATCAGTAACAGATAAAAACAAAAGCCAGACATCCCAGAACTACGCTCACATTTCATTTGCTTCCCTGGAGACTAGATGCACAGTTTAACAACCCCACTGGGAACAATTCTCCTGATCAACCTGTCTCTTCCATGAGCACAGGAAGATGGTAGCTATGCTACTGAGGCATGTGGTCACTTTCCTGCTACTGCTGAGCAGGACAGAGCTAAATAAATCCCCTCTGCTATCAGAAGAGAACAGGTACAAGTAGCTCTGCAACTGCGATGAAGAGACAGCAAGGAGCAATTCCTGTCTTAAATGCTGATTGCAGCACAGGGGGAAATAAACCAAACATACTGTCCATCAAGCAAATTACATGAAGGACAGGAATATCAAGGCAAAAAGTCCACATTCAGACACCCGTTGACTGAAGTTGTTCAGGAATTGCCTTGCTACTTACTACTCAAACTTGGTACTGTTTGAGGGAAAGAAAACCATGATTCAGCCAGGCCAAACCTCACAGATGAGAACTCCACCTTTGTGGAATGGCATCTTGCTTCCAGACTGAGATTTTTCATCAAAACACCTATCTGAAAATGACTCCACTCAGATGAAAAAAAGCCCTGTTTTATAGGGGTCTGAGTAAATATATGTATGGCAGTAAAAGATCTCTGTATTGTATAAATGACCCTGCCCTGATTCTAGTTATTGTAAATGGGCTGCAGCTATGATGTCCTTAATTGGGCAACAGCTGCAGCCCGTGGAGGTAGCTGGGATAAAAGGGGGTGAGGCATTCAGGGAGGGCTGGAGAGGAGTGCTGACTGAGAAGCAACAACACCACTGCTGTGAAGAGCTGCTGTGAGAAAACCACCCAGAAGGTATGAGACTCTGGAAATATGATATACAACAATATGATTACAACACTGTTTGAATTTACTTGTCCCAAGTCAGGCAGCAGAAACTTGGCCCTCTCCCAGCCTCCACAGCACTGCCCTTGCCACTGCACTGGATCGTTTGAGCTGCAACCAATGGGTGTCTTTTTGTCTCTCCATTTTTGTGGAAACCCCTCCAGAGAAGTTGTGTTCAGCACAATGCAGAAGTAGACATTTTTTATCCTAGAGCATATCCTAGAGTAGGGAAAAGAAACAATCTGTGGCATTGGTCATCTCTGCCAGAAAGTTTTCCCTGAGGAAGAGACATGTAAAGCTTGTCATGTGCTTTGTCACATCTAAGAAAAGTGCTCAGTACCGTTTGCAAGAAGACAATGTGGCCTGGGGCTTCTTTGAGCCATCGTTCCTCTCCTTCACCGGCTCCTTGACAGATGGGCCTTCAGCCTTCTGGTTTTCCATCCCCTACAAAGACATAGAGAAACCTCATCAATCTTTAGAACATAAAACAGGAAATTCCCTGTTTAAAACACAAGTTAGAACCAGGACCACTGCTACCAAGGCTTAGGGAAACATTTTCTAACTTACAGATGGAAACCGACCAGAGATTCAGTGATGCCAAGTCTTTGTTTTCAATAGCCCGAGGCAGGTTATGGGTGCTACCAGACTGAGCAGCAGTCTAAAATCCCAAATTCCTTAGTCTTGAGCATAAATGGGAATAATGCAAACTGGTAGGCAACAAGTGTTTGTAAAGGAATCAACAGAAAAAATTGGACTCTTTTGGGAGTTGGCCCATTGTGTTGCAAGTCGATTTGGTTCAACACTCACTCTCCTTGCTCCTGCACAAAGGCAGGCTCCCTTCTATAATGTCAATAACAAAATATAAAATCCTCCCCCAAACAAACAAAGGATTTCCCACTGGATGCTGCTGAATTCACCAAGCTTCTTCCAGCTCCACAGGGCTTGACAGCAGGGCAGTATTCCCAAATGACAGACAGTCATTGTAGTAATTATGGGTTGACTTGGACATCTTTTGTAAATTTGGGAATTTTCTTGGTACTACTACTTCCAGTGTACTTTGCAAAGACTGTTATCTTCAGAAGCACAATTCTCACTTAATTGCTTTACAGGGGGCAGAGTAGAGAGAGCATGGTGGGGGCTTACACTTAAATGTAAACCCATTTTCTCCTCTTTCCCTTTCCTCTTTGTGACCGATATTGAAAATATTCAAAACCCCACTTTTCCCTAATAATATCAGTTCCTTTGTGGTCTGCAGATGAACAGGCTGAGGATTAACAGCTCATTCCCAGGAGCAAAATGATTCAGCAGAAGAGGAATTAGCTAAAGACAGATTAGGTATCTTTGATTTCATATTAGCAGAGGCAATACTTGCACAAAGGAGACATTTCTCCTGCCAAGCCCTTACTTTCTTCTGAATTCTTGTCAGAATATCTTCCAGGTCACGGGGGGGAAGAGATCGTTCCAAAAGCATTTTAAATTGTTGATGATTGAGCAACATCTTCACCATCTCCTGTCCATAATGCCTAAGGAAGGAAGGCAGGAAGGAAGGAAACAAAAGAAAAGTGAACAAACAAAGGAAGAGTTTTAACAGACCTTAAACTCATCAGATGCAATCCTTGCATGAGAAGGCATTACCTACTCAGCAAAGAGGGAAATTTACCTCACTTGACACTGCACAGTGCTGTCAGCTGAACATAAAAGGCAAGAGGAAAATGTGGGGCAAGAGAAAAATACCATTTCACTCTGAAACTGTGGGTGTGCTTCTGTGGCATCAAAGGATCCCAGGGAACAAGCAAAACACATCTGCTTTGTTGTCAAAGCTTATTAGCAGTGTCTTGCTGCCATTGCACAATAATTTGCCTTTCTTTAACTGGCAGGGAAGCCAGGACAAAACACCTCATGCATCCTCTTGATTATTCTATACTATGTGTATGCACAGGGGCAGCTAGTTGCTCTGCTAGTTGCTCTTGGCAGCTATTAATGGCAATGTCATCATCAAAGGTAGGGGATTTTGGTGGTTTGGGTTGATTTTGCTACTAGGAAACCACAGTTTTCTTCAAGAAGAAATGTGGAGCTCACTGAGCCACGGATAACAGCATTCTAGAAATCTGCAGAACAGGTTTAGAAAGACTGAATATGTTGGCTAAAGACCCCTGAAATATTTCTAGGAAAGTCTGAAGTTAATGAGAAATGAATGTTTGGGATGCTTCAGTGATGAACATTAGCCAACATTTTGGCTTTTTCTTGTCCACCTAAGGCCAAACAAAAGTGTTGGACTGGCAGATCTGAGATCTTTTGATCTCAGTAAAGAATCCTTCAAGCCACAGGGAAAAGTTGGCAATGTTCCTTTTTGCTGGCCAACCTCAGGTTTCCCAGTAGAGCCATTTGCCCAGGCAACCCAGAGCAGTGATCACAGTGCCAAGGCTGACAGAGCTCAAGAAGAGTTTGGACAATGCTCTCAAGCACATGGAGTGACTCTTGGGGTCACTGCACATGGCCAGGAGATGGACTTGATGACCCTGATGGGCCCCTTCCAACTCAGCATATTCCATGATTCTGTGAGCCTTATTCACACCGTGAGGTAACTTCATATTCCCTTTAGTTTCCACTCTTGTGTGGTTTCACCTTTATAGCCAGACACAAAACGGTTTTCCTGTTTTAGGAGGTGAAATGAAGATCATTACCTTGTGTCCTTGTGACAGTCCTGAGCAAGCTTCCCTGCCACATGTGGCAGCCTCTCAGCCCTGGGTGTGCCTGCGAGCTTGGTGACTCCAATCCTCTCCATCAAGGACAGGAGGAGTTGGGCTGCACACTTGCGCACAGGGGCGGGGCGGCTGCTGGGGAGGAGAGAGCAAACCCTGGGCACAGGGACAAGGAGCAGCAGCAGCACCGGCCTTGGCCAGAGCCTACTCCCTGCCTTTGCTGGGGGAAGGAGCCTGGGCTCTCCCTGCACCTTTGGACACCTGCAGAAGGTTCTGGCCTCGGCTAAACACAAAGTTAGCATTGTACACAAGGCCTGCCTGCACGGAGGAGGGAGAATTCAGTCTCCCTGCACTGTCTGATACTCAATTTCTTTCACAGTATTTACTCTGAGAAAGATTAAAGAAATAGATGACATATGAATAATTTAGAAATTAAGAACAATTGATGCTGACCCATCAGAGGGCACCCACCACACAGAGCTGCAGCAGGATTGAGGCTCTTTCCAGCCATTTATCCCCAAATCTGCAGAACTTTGGAAAACAACAAATGCAGGGAAAACACGTTGTGGGCTGTGAAGTTGCAGAATATCCAGCAATGCAGCCTGTTTCTTCTGTGGGCCTTGGCAATGGATCCATCTGAATGTTTTACCCTATTGCAAAGCTGAGGAAAGGGTGGCAGGCAGTTTAGCCAGGCTGTCCTGTTCTAGAGAGTGTCTCTTGGCAACTATCAGGCCCAGCACCAACATTTAAGGCAGCATTTGCTTCAACTGTCCCATGGCAGTCAGCCTGTGAAGGTGCCTTTAAAGTGGTTCATGATCTCAAGGCTAACATGAAACATCAGTTTGAATAGAAAGTAGAGCTCTAAGGCCAGGACAGTCATACAAGAGTCCTTTGGCAGGAGCTGCACCTGCTGTGCAGGCTGTGCCACACCCAGCAAATTGTCCCCCATGTGCTCCACGCCCCAGCAAGGACCCTTCTCATTTCTCAAGTTAATGGCATCATGAGGAGATATGGTTTTCCCAGGGCCTCTGTGGTTAGCGCTGTGAAATACCAAACACTGCTCACAGCTGCAATTGCAACTGTCCCTCTTCCCACAAAAGCACAAGGCTCTATCCTTTGCCTTTGCAGGCACTTTCACTTCCCCACTGATCACCACATCTAGGAAAATCTGACAGACTGGGAGAACTCCAGGAAGCAGCAGGAAGCTGAGTCAGAGGAGCTTTAGTTTGGATATCAGGAAAAAGGGTTTTTCACCCAGAGGGTGGTTAGGCACTGGAACAGGCTCCCCAGGGCAGTGGTCACAGCACCAAGCCTGACAGGGTTGAAGAAGCATTTGGACAACAATCTCAGGCACTTGGTGTGACCCTTGGGCTGTTCGGTGCAAGGCCAGGAGTTGGACTTGATGGTCCTGATGGGCCCCTCTCAACTCCCCATATTCTACAGTTCTGTGATTCTGAGAACTAATAGGCTGCAGGAGGGCAGAAATAGGTGACAAGAGGAAAGAAGTGAGGCTGGTTGGAGAATCAAGTCACTGAGTTCACAAAAGATGCAGGATACAGGACCCTTCCCTCCCACCATTCCCATTCTCTGTCTCATCCCTTCTGCCTCCCCCACACACTAAGGTGAAGAATATCACTAAAAGAAAAAGAACCTACTTGACTCCCATGTCCATGAGAGCAGTCATCGCTCGTGCAGGAGTCACATTCCCCACCATGATCCCCAGGGTCTGACTGGCTGCTTTCTGAACAAATTCTGGGGAGCTGGACACCATCTGGAGAAGGACCCGAGCAACCTCATCCACCTCAGAGTCCATGTCCTTCTTCAAGGTCACAGAGAGCTCTCCCAGAGTGACAATGGCAGAGTAGGACACCTTGGAACGGAGGTTGGTCACCTGGGGAAGTCATGAGGGGAAACATAGGAATGACCTTGAAAAGAAAACCAGTTGCCTTCAACAGAAATCCCAGGAAATGACAACACTTCCCATTGTGTCCAGAGGAACATACAAGTCCAGGAAGAGCAGGAGTGTACAAGCACAGAAAGGCACTTACTCTGGCACCAATTTCTGGCCTGAGACCTGCTCACTGCAGGCCTAAAATAAAAATTTCATTCAGTGTTCTACTTAACCCTTCTAAAATGTCCACAGCTTTGATTTTAGGCCCTTTTACTAGAAAATTAAAGCAAGGGCTGCTTTCAAATCATAAAGGCACAAGTGATAAAGATAAAAGAGTCAGGTGCTCCTGTTCCAAAAAGCAACACCAGCAGCTGAAGCACTCAGCCAGGAAACAGAAAACACAGGCTCAGGTCTACTAAATAATGTGCAGTGTTGAATTACAGCTTGGGAAGAGATTGGGACTCTAGCAAATAATGTCATTAGTGTCTAATTTTCTGCATTTGCACATTGCATTATAAAGGCACCACACTCAAAGATGAGTGTCAGATACCCGACCTGCCAGTAAATACAGCTGCATGTACCCACAGATCCTTCAGATAGCTGACAGACACTAGAAATCTCAGGTCTAAAACCAGAAACGAAGGCAGACCCTGAGCACACATGGAGATGAGCAAGCACATACCCACTCTACACGCTGTGTATGAAGTATGGGGGACAATTCAGAACAATGTTCTCACCTCACTGGTAACTGCCAAGCAAACCTCATGAAGTCTACAAAGCAGGACCTCTGAATGGGACCCAGCCAGGTGTTTGATGGTGAGGAGTCCCTTCTCCTTCAGCTCCCTGAAAGGCAGAAGATTGATTTTTCTCTCCACCAAGGCAGTACCCTCTGAAATGACCAGGCTGGCAGCTCAGTTGAACAATAGGAGGTGCTTTTCAAGGAGCGCTTAATGAAATCATGGAATGTGTTACCCCAGCATGCTGTGGCTGTCAAAAGCATTCACAAACCCAAGAGGCAAAGAGAGGGGTTTCAGAGTGGCCATTTAAGAAGACAGCCTTTCTGAAACCTCTGGCACATGAGGCCCCTCTGTCACTGCTTCCTAGAAGCTGTGAGACCGGGCCATGCTGCTGTTTGTTGTCACCTCCCTGTACCTGTCCCTGAGATACAGTTGCATGGGGCTGTTATTGGGGCATTTTCCTTCTTTGTCAGCCCCAGCAGGCATTCAGCAGGGAGAGTCTGCACTGGCTCTCTGGAGCTGAGTTTCCAATCTATGATCTTGGCCTCTCTGTCACCCACTCCACTCCACTCCACCTCACACATTCCCCAAAAATGCAGCAGGATGTCCCAGGAGATTCCACCCCTGGGCAAGAACTGTTGAAACTCTGGCTTTTCCCAAAAACCCCTACCTAAAACAACCCTCCCCAACAGCAACAGGTTATTTAAAAGGTGCAAACAACTCTGTCTCTGAGCACTTGCTTTGTGCAGGCCCTCAGCTACAGGAAGGTGTGTGAGGCATCAAGGCTGCAGCCCAGGGCTGGTGACGGATCCCACGGGCACCCCTGAGTGTCATCCGGAGCCCCCACACCTGCAGAAGCTCTCTGCACCTCACAGGGCACCAAAGAGAAACGGGGAAGAGAAAGCCGAAGAGAAAGGGCAAAGCAAAGGTGACTGCACAAGGAGATCCATCATGGCAGATTTTTCATGCTTATCCCAGTGGGAATGGAGTCCTTAACCCTGTGTGAATTAAGCATCCACCAGGGAGTGGTCAAAAAGACATCAAAAAGAAAACCAATATCACCTAACATTTGTAGGCTTATCACCTTTGGGCCTCCTTCTGCCTCTGTATAATTTTGGGACACACTGGGAGTAATGACAAAACATCTCAGGCCCATATGAAGCAGTGTGACGGAAAAAGTTGATTTCCAAAAAAGCAAGATTCCTAGAGGATTTTCTTTCTTTTTCCTTCTCTTCTGCCATGAGCCCCTCAGGAGTAATGGTAGGCTGAGGGACTTGAAAGCACAACTCAGTCCATTTCTCAGAAAAAGGAACTCCCTGGAGCTGCTTCTGGGACTGCCATGCAGGAGGTCACAGGGAGACCCTGTCACCTGCCATTGCTGTCAGCAGTGGGGGCAGAGAGAAATCTTACTCAGTCCCACTGGGCCAGTGGCCCAAGGCACCCAAATCTCCACACTCAAAACTTCTGCCATCCTGCTTCTGCCTTCAGCCAGCAAATCATCTCCTTCCAGAGCTTTCTCCCTTCCCTCAAGGTTTCCTTTGCAGCTCCATGGAGCAGCAGGCAAAGCGAGGAAACAGCACGGGCCTGCTGCAGCTGCAGCACTGCTGCAGAGCAAGGCCAAGAAAAGGCTGCTCTCCTATCCTCTCCCTGCTCTCGAGTGGTTTCCCCAGTGCCCTTTGGCTCTCTGGGCTCTTAGGGCTCCAAGGCACGAGCAAGACATGCTTCTGACCGACCTTAACTCTGAGAGGGACACAGAGGGAGCGGGGCCTTTCTTACCAGTTATTGCTGCCCAGCAAGGAGAGTGCCTCCTGCAAGGACTGCTGTGGGTCTGAAGAGACTCTGTCCTTCTGCCCATGCCCACGGAGCAGCTCCTCTCGGCGCTTGGCACCAGGGGCCGTCTGCGAGGTCACTGTGAGGAGAGGGTCAGCCATGGGCGCTGCAGCCCCGGGCAAGGCCCCACCATGGAGCAGCCTCAGCCCCATCTCCCAGCCAGGGCTCCGTGTGGCACAAACTGGCACTGGCTCAGAGCCTTCCCTGCTCTCTGGCTCCTGGGGCTCCTTGCTTGCTCCCAGCCTCCCCCAGCCAGGCCCAGCTCCAGGCTGAAGCTGACAATTGCCCCTGCAGCGCCAGCTCCCGAGTGCCACAGGTGCCACGGCCAGCGGCAGTTCCTGCGGCCGCAGAGCTCCCGCTCCCTGCGAGGCAGCGCTGACCAGCAGCACCGGCTGCCCACGAGGGAACCCCTCAGGTGCCCCTCTTGTCTCAGCGCCCTGCTTGCCCCCAGCCCTGAGGACAGGGGCACTCTGCAACTCCCTGGGGAGAGCCCTGCAGCTGCCTGGAGACAGCACCAAGCCAAGAGTGAACAGCCCAGCCCTGCTGGCCCTGGCTCAATCCCCCTGGAGCAGCTGCCAGGGAACAGCCACACCTGACCCTTCCCACCTGAGAGCGCCTCTGTTCCCATTGACTGCAAATATTCTAGACAGAGGCAGCTGAGTGCACACACATTTTAGCCTGCTATTGGGAAGGGAGTACTTCATGGATTTTGTTCTTTCCAAGCATCATGAACCTTTTTCAGAGGTACACACTGCCTGTATTTCAAGGATGCTGAGGCGAAATTTATTTGCCATCTAATGGATGTGTTTGCAAACTCAGCAGTTTCTAAGCTTTCTCTTGTGTAAAAATGGAATTTCCAGACTAGACAGTTGATAAAAAAGCCTTCCAAATGCACTCTGAGGATAAAAATATGCAAATACAGATCCACAGTGTTGGCAGATGCACTCTCTTGTTAATCAGTTGACCTGGGTTTGCCTTAATTGAATTTTTTGCTAAGGAAAAAAATTTTAGAAGGTATGAGAAAAATCTGATGATAAATGCATTCCTTGTGAAACCCATTTGTCATCAAAAGCACTGTCAATCAAAAATTTCATGTCATGCACTCAAAAGCTCACTTTCTAATGTGTAGATGAAAACATTTGAGATGTTTAAAATGATGGAGTATAAATATTGCACAGAATCTAGATGAACAGCTCTGGACTCTGTAGTGGTTTTGTGCTACCTTGCATGTTCTCACAAAGTATGGAGGAATGATAACTTCAAAATATATTGAGAAGGGAGCTAATCTGGATGTCACTGAGGTACCCCAGCCACTGACACCAGTGATGTAGACACACACATCTAGATTCACTGTGAATGGAGAGCCACGTCAGGCTAGTTTTGGTCAATTCTGAACATGGAAGTAGCATCACTAGAGAAGAGCATTCAACTATCACTCCTAGCTCCCTTCTTCTTATCTCACCCTACTTGGGATCACAGCACAAGCTGTGCTACCCACAAGGCTACCCACAAAGGAGGGACAAGAGCCACTAGGGACTCTCTGCTGTCTATTTGCTGCAGGCAGCAAACAGCCTGGGAGCAGCAGGCAGCCCCTCCTGGCTGCCATCTGCTGCACAGGGGTGCTGTATTTGCTGGCTGACACAGGAGGCACTGCTTGTTCCCTCTTGGCACTGCAGGCTGTGGGGTGGCGGCAGCGAGGAGCCATCGGGCACTTCTGGGAACAGCAGCAGCACGACTGCACCAAGCCCCTGACTGCCCTGCAGAGACAGCCCTTGCTGGAGAGCAGAACAGCTGGCTGCAGAACTGGACGGCAGCACAGGCACAGGGCCCAGATGGTGAGTGAACAACTGATCGTGGTGGTTCTCATAGGAGCACAGTGAGCACAGCAGCAGACTGCCCTGCAGCTCATCCCTGCAGTCCCAGCTGCCTCCTGGCACCAGTGCTGTAGTTTGGACTCTCAGGCCGGGCAAAAGCCAGAGATTAGGCCTTTACCACGACTTTATTCAGTTCAGCTTTCCAATGGATCTCTAAGAACCAACTGCTCCAGTACTTCCAAGCTGGAGTAACTCAAAAGTATATTTGCTGTTCACTCTCAGGACAGACTATGGAGCCAAGATCCCAGCAGTGCTGGCTGAGGCAGGAGGCAGTTTGTGCTCCTTGTGCAAGGAAAAACCCAAGTGGGAAAAGCTGCCATGGAGCAGGCTTACCTGAGGAGCTGCATGGGAAGCTGCCATCCCCATGGATGATGGGTGTACTGGGCAGTAAGGGCACATTGTCCTGCTTCCTCAAGACCTTCTCCTTCAAGGCACTACCAGGGTGTTTTCTCTGCCCTCTAGAAGCTGTGCCATCAACAGGTGGTAGGCTAAAGGCTGCAGGGACCAAAGAGGAGCTTGTAAGGGGAGAGTGCTGGACAGGTGATGATGGAAAGGACCAGAAAACTTGCTGGAGCTGGGTAACATCTGCTTGTTACCCCAAAGAACTTCAAGTATAACAACAAAATACCACTTTATACCAAGTACAACACTAACATGGGACAATGAATCACAGAATCTTAGTAGAGTTTGGGTAGGAAGGCACCTTTAAGCATCATCTAGTCCAACCCCTGTGAGCAGGGACATCTTCATCCTGATCAGGTTCCTCAGAGCCCCATGTAAGCTGGCCTTGAACACCTTCAAGGATGGACCAACAGCTTCTCTGGGAAAACCTTCCAGCTTTTCATCCCCTTCATTATAAAAAAAAATCTACCTTATTCTAGCTTAAAACCAAATTGCAGTGATGCTTCCCCTAAGAAACAAGGAAACCCAGTATTGCTTTGCTTTTGTTCTCCTGTTCCAGAGGCTGGCAGGGGCAGTTGCCAAAAGAAAGTGCAGATAACTCTGCGTGCTGCCCTCGGGCTGAGTGCTGCCTCCTCAGGGCCCTGCTGCCGCCCTCGGGCAGTGCTCACAGCCCTGCAGGCAGAGCCCCTCAGCCAGGATCCAGTCGGGAACACTGCTGCTCCTGGGGCTGCAACATTAGCCCTGGCTGGGGCTTCAGCACAGCCCTACAGTGCCAGCTCCTCAGCAGGGAGTGGCAGGAGAAGGATCTCTGGTGTTTTCATTAGAAGGAGCTGAATTTTCTTTCTTCCAGGTTGCAGCCTGGTTGCAAAGCATTCTTTTGGACTCCCCTTCCCTGGAAGCTGCTCTCCAGGAGAGTCTGAAACCTTAGTGTACTTTGCAATACAGAATTTTCTACTCTAAAGGACTTTAGAGGTAAAGGGGGGAAGCTGATATTCTGTCACTGACTCAGTGAGGCCATGGGCAAGACACTTCATGCCTCTGTATTTTTCTTTGGGAAACAGAACTAAATCCCAAGCAAGCTTCCACTCAGATGCAAGCTGAACAGCTCCCCAGTCTGATTGCAACACTATCTATGCAAAGGGCAAGCAAGTGGTGAAAAAGGACCACCACAAGTGTAGGCACCACTTACTTGCTTCAGCTGCATCCCCAAGCTCAACTGTCTCAGGAACAGGCTGCAAGAATGTTTTCCTTTGTCTCCTTTTCTTCATCTCTCTCTCCAAAAGCTCTGCGTCCTTCCGCCCCAAGTTCTTTTGAGCCAACATGTACAAAGTAGCACGGATCTGGGTGCAACGGAAATACATCATAGACTGTAAGCAGAGACACACAAACCACACACAACATCTCATCAGGAGCACAGAGTCGACAGAGTGCCATAGGCTTCAATGCAGCTCCATCCACATTCCAATAGTTTCAGAGGAATGTCTCCTGTCCTCACCTTGGCAATTACACACAGTGAGGTGGAACACTTCAGAGCCACAATCTTACACTGCTGCAACTGCAACCAATGTCAGGAAGCCCTGCTTGAAGCATGAAAGTCATAGGAGTGCTCCAAGGCAGAGGAAGAGCTGACATGGCCAGGGAGCAGGCAGTTCAGTTCCTACAGGCCATGGCAGGAGAATAAAAACCATGTGCAATACCCAGCAAGGAGGGCTAATGAGCTGTTGCTTAACACTCATGGCCAGGAATTGCAGCTGTTTCTCACTTCCTGGCTTCTGAAGGACTCAGCTCTGAAGGACTCTGAAGGACTTGGTCTCTGAGACCAGGAGACCAAAAGGAGGAGTCATGTGAAAACAAGTTACAGAAGCATTGATGTTCATGAGCAGAAAACTTGAGAATGAGAGGCTGTGAGATACAGACACAAAGGTAACCAGGAAAAATCAACCTCTACCATTTGATTTTGCAGCCTTGCTTGCATCCAACATTAGAATCTTAGCTTCTCTGCTTCCAAGGATGCACTTTGCCCACGTTCACTGATGTGTAGCTTGCTCTGTCATTCAGAACTTCTCTAAAACAGCCTTTGCACAAAAAAAATGCTTCAGGCATGACCTTAGCACCATCTCCAAACCAGAGACCTTGGCACCACTGGAAATAGCCAAGCAGTGGTTCTGTAGCTGTCCAATATATTCCCAAGTGAATCCCCATTCCCCTAGAGTGGAAGATGATGATTTTCAGTGACATTTTGGGCCAAGCCCTAAACAGCCACTGGAAAGGAAGTCTGCTCATCCGTGTTCTTATCCCTTACCTTTCCAAAGGCGTCCCTCAGCTCTTTGTCCCTTGTAAGACCAGGACTGGTGGAATGATCTGTCTCCTTGGCCTGGCTCAGTGGGAGGCCTGGGAATGGAAGCAAAGGTTCCTGTAAACCTCTGACAGACTTCAAGCCCCCAAAAACACAATGCTAGGCAACAGCCAAGACAGGTTCCGGAGTGCAGAGCTCTCAAGACACAGAGACTGGGACTGAGAGCAGCAAGGTACAGTGCCTAGACCCTCTCCCAGGGGATGGACTACTGGCAGCAGACATGACATGACTCTGTTGGCCAGCAGACTGAAACCTGCTGCATGATGAAGGCCCCAGCCCCTGCATGCTGGAAAGCCTCTGTGTGTGATAGAGAAGGGCAGAGAAGGAGATTGCCCTTGACACAGATTCTTATCTGCCCTTATTCATGCTGATTGCAGTAAACATCATCTTTCCGGTTCCTGAAAGAAGCCCCAGGTTCTAATACCTGGATGCATTTAGATCATCATTGTCTTCTCTTTGTTGGAATATTTCATAGGACATTCAAAGAAAATCCAAGCATTGCAGGAGTGCAGGAGTGTTAGCCAAGTGTGAACTGTGTTCTTGACACTAGATATTTCATTTTCCCCAAGGATTTTCATTCTAAACTGTATGAGATTGGGCCACTTTCAGGCCAGGATGACTAAAGGCTGATTTTCTAGTTGCAATTCTACACAACAACTTCACAGAGGATAAATTAAGTGGCAATGCAGTAGAAAAAAAGCAATGTCTTACATCAGGATTTTTTGCCCCTGCAGAATGGTCAGCATAATAATAAAAAAGGAGACTTAGATAGCGGCTCTGTGAAAGGAGGGCCTTGGAAGGTAAATGCATTTGGGATGTTGGCAGGGAAACTACAGATCCCAAGGTAACCTCCTTGGGACCACTGCTGTCAGTCAGGCCAGCAAAAGGGACACACAAAATGTAACAGAGGCGGAGATGCAATCTAAAGCATCTGAAGCTCCATAATTCCTGGGACACATTTCCTGCAAACTTCTAAACAGCTGCACAGGGAAACATGCTCCTGCTGGCAGACACTTGAGGCAGGCCAGGGCACATCCCTGAGCCACTTCCCCAGAGCTAGCACAGGCACAGCCTGGCCTCTGGGCTGCCCTGGGACAGCAGGGAGCCCAAAGCCCTGTGCTCCCCAGGAATGGCTCAACTGCACATGCACCTTCCTGCTCCTCTGCCTGCCCCACAGCTCAGCAGCCCTACAGCTCCAGAGGCACTGGCAGCAGCACAGCTCATTGCAGGGGCACATGCAGGGCACAGCTGTTCCCTGGCAATGTGCACAGCCTCTCTGGGCTGCCACAAGACCCTTCCTCCTGCCAGCCAACTGCCCAGCTCCCCCTGCCCTCTGTCCTTGTCCTCCCTGCAGTGCCCCTGGGGTTGGCGCTGCTCTGCAGCTCTGCCGGGGCTCCTAGGCCAAGGCCCCTGAGCCTCCCGCGAGCCTCGATTTCCATTCCCAAGGCCGGGCTCCGGCACAGGAGGCTCCAAGCCCAACAGCTCAGCCTGTTTCCTTGGCAACAGAGGCATCCCAGCTCCTGTCTTGAACCCAGAGCTCTTTCCCTTCTTCCTCTGGGTTTTTGCTGTAGGCTCAGAAGCAGCTGACATTCAGGTACAAGAGAAGAAGTGAGTAAATTGAACTCGTGCCTTTACAATCAACCCATCTAATGGGTGAGGAATTCAAAGCATATTTTAGTTACTGAGAAGATTGCTTGGTTTTTTATTTTTCATGAAACAAGCATCAGTTTAATTTCTCTGAACAATATGGAGCTGGCAAGCCAAAAGAGAAGGGCTCTACTAGTTCATGTGATGCCTGTCGCCTGCCCACTACTACAGGATCCCTTTCCTTCCAAACAGTTGGGAATTCACAGTGCTCTCTAGAATCTGACACTGGCAAGGAAGTCATTGTTTTCAAAAGTAATTTTCAAGGCCTTTGTTTCTGTAGGTCCCACTCAATTCCAGGTGGGGCATTGCATTTTTGGGATTTTTATATTACTTTTTACAACAAAAGAAGTGCTGGGACACAAACAATAGCACCACGTTTCAGATAAAAAAGAAGCTTTGCTTTCTGCATTAGATGTGCCCAGTATTCTGTGAGCCTGTACTGGTAAGGGAACAAAGTGCTCATCCCAAAGTTCCACTTTTGCTCTACTTACTTGTTCCAGGGGGTTATTCCCTGCTGTCTTTTCAGCAGAGACACCCAAACACAACATAAACATGACCTGCCTCAAAACATTTCTGATCTTGGCTAATACTGTCAATTCAAAATATTCCTAATGGAAATAGCAGAAGATAGGTAATTTTGAAATACTCTCCAACAAAGCAGTTAGAATTAAGAGAACTAGTTCTTTACATGGCTGCACAGAGAATAAAATCATATGGCAGCCAAGCAGGATGAGTGTCTTAAACCCAGATTCTTTCACCCTGTAGAATGCAGTGGTCAGTAATAAAAGTGAGACAGGTAATGTTTAATGAGATAGGTCATTTCTAGTCCAGAATTGATCCTGCAAAAATGTCACCTTACTTACTGAGCAATACTATTTTCTAGTGCATTAAGCATTTCAGCTTCATATCAGCAATGAAGGAGTCATTCCAAAGGGGGGCCGTAGCCAGAATTTGGCAGAACTAACCCTGACCCCCAAAGGGACCTAGGGATCTGATCCCTTGTTCTGCATCAGCAGAATTATTTCTCCAAGTCTCATCTCTCCTATCATTACACACCCAGAGATGGCAAAGGAACAACAACAGTGTCATTGAGGCTTTCAACTTGAAAGCATTGCCTGACCCAGATGCACCAGAGACTGCATTTTGTCTGGCACAATTCCACTTGTCAGGGATCAGGCAAGGCAGGGACAGGGACAAGGCAGAAGGCATCTCCTGCCCCAGCCTCAGCCTGCAACGCTGACACAGGCAGAGAGAGCTGGGAAGAGATTTGTCATTGTGAACCTGCCATAGGTGGCTTTGGGCTTGTTCTGCCACAGGATGACAAACTCACACCCTGCATAGGATGTATCCATTTGGAAGGCTCTTTCTTCTTCACTGGCAAATTCAAAAGAACTTTCTATCATAGCAAGTTTCCCTATTTCTGCCAATACAAAACCAGGCAATGTCCATGAATCCCCTTCACATCTCAAAGGGTTCCGCTCAGAAAGTGCCCCAAGGAAAGGTTTTCTGCTTCAAAAGCAGGAGGAAGGAGGGGGAACCTCTCTCATTTCATGCTAAATGCCTTTTTTCCCCTGCTAATTGTGACACTAAAAAGGCTGCCGGGAGATAAAAAGAATGAGCAGCATGGAGAGGAAGGTATCCTCTTCCAGCGCTGCATCCCTATGGCCCCCAGGTACCACTCAACACTTCACACTGGAGGAATTTTCACTGGGCCACCAGAGAACGCTCCCAGTGACTGGCCTCTGGGAGAGTCCACTGAGCCCACCAATGAATTGAAATGAATTTAAGGAAATTTTGAGCAGAATTGGTTTTAACCAAGCTTTCCAAATGTCACCTCTGAGCCAAGAATGCAATGGTCATTTTAGGACAGACATGCCCTGTACCTACCTGCAGGTTCAGAATTCTCTTTGCTTCTGCAGCTGGGTCTTGGCCTGGAGAAAATGGAGGACAAAAGAACATGTGAGGAGGTAGAAAGAGAAGGGAGGGAAAGTGTGTACCATGAAAGGAGGCAAAACTTTTAAACATGGTCACTGTGATGAAGGGGGAAATGAAACACACAAACCCAACAAGATGCAAAGCTGATTCATTGTCCTTAAGTTTGCCATTGCTGGAGTCACACAGAGGTGGCCAAGTTCCAGCTAAAACACAGCAATAATTCTTCAACCTGCATCAGAATTCCCCAGTTCTGCTGCCTCTCCTTTTGGAGCCAAGTGGCTCCTACAGCCTCTCTGAAGCAGCAAGAGCTGCTGAGCTGAATCATGACTCTAAATGGAGGGCAGCTACTTTTGTACAGCTGCCAAAGCTTGACTTTGCCTGCTTGTGCCTTACCCTGGTGACATCCTTGAGCCACATGTGGTCAGAGCACTGCTGTCTCCTGAGAATGATATTACACCTGCAGGCTCTTTCAAGAAAACAAAGCCTGGTTTCCAACTCAGATGCTAGGGAAGGATGTGCAGATCACACCTTAAAAGCCACTGAAGATTCACAATTGGCATGACACTTCTGTGACTCCCTCTTTATTGTTAGCTCTTGCATAAGGGTAATAGCTACATTTTCTCTTGCATATCCAAGCCAATATTTTTCCATCAGGTAAAGTCCTGTGCCTCTTCTATAGCACCTTTCCCTCTTTGATCTTAAGCCCAGATCAAAACATTAAACATCAATCAGATTATACATCAGATTTTACATCTATACTGCAACATTTATCTGGCATCTCATTTCATTGTGAAGCCCCAGGCACAGTGAAGTTACACCTGATGTTTACAGAAGCAGCACCTGAATTTGCAGACACCTCTCCAGTAGCCAAAATTTGCCCAAGCATATTCTCATGGTTGCCAAATTTGACAGTCAAGGATAACAGCATTCAAAGACCTGCAGGACCCATCCCATGCAGTAGAGTTCCCAAATGCCACCACAACAATTACAGAGGAATTCAATAGCCATGGTCCAGCAGAGGACCCATCCTGAGGTGCTTTAAAGCCCTGCCTCCTCTTCCCCACCACCACCTCTGCTCTTGGGACATTGGTGTTGCCTTTGACATTGCGCTGGATCATCACAGATGGCCAGAATGGAGAATACACAGAGGTTTGCCAAAATACATGGGACACCTGACTGGGCAAAATAACCCCACAAGATGCGAAGAGAGAGCTGAACAGCACACTGCAGCAGCAGACACCTTGGCTTACCTCATCTCCTGGGATTCCTGGAATTCCAGCTGGGGAGAGCTTGGCAGGGACCCTGCAGCAGTGCCCACAGGGGGACTCACTGCCCTGCCTATGGGGGGGATCAAAGGTGGTCCCAGCAACCCCTTCTTCATATCCCCACCACTGGAATACAGCAAGGAAGTCTGGAAAGAGTAGAACACAGTGATCAGATCAAGAATCCAGCCTTGCCTCCGTTCATGCCTCAGGACATTTAGCCATGCATTTAACTGGGATCTGGCAGGAAAAGTCAAACTGATCGTCCAGCTTGGCCCAGGATGGGGAAGGGAACACGACGTGGTGAGGGAGAAACCATGTCCCACATTTGCCACCTCTGCCCTCGTGCTCACTCCTCTGCAAGTGTGGCTGCATTCCCAGCTGGCATTCACATGTTTGACGTCAAGATGTTCTGGTGTGCCACTGCCTCCACTGCCCTTTTGGATGGCATGGCAGTGGCTTTAGATCACTGTTCTCTCCCTGCCCCTAAGGCGTCTCACAGCCAGAGCTGATCTCCAGCCATGTCCCCACAAAGCCACTCTGCAGGATGTCAAAACCTGCTTTTCTCAAGCCCCTCATTTTTTCTGCTGCTGCCCTTCCCTCCTACACTTCCCCAGCAGCCTTTGAGCCCAGGTGCTGCTGAGCTCTCAGCATGTTGGCTGCTCTCCAGCTCCCACACATCCATCAGCTCAGGCTCCCTGGCACTGAGCAAGTTCAGCAGAGCTCCCTGCCCTGCTGCTCTCTGCAAGCTCTCTGCCTGCCCAAGTTGCTCCAGGGCCCCCATGCCATGGCCAGGAATGGGGCTGGAGGCAGCAGGGGCAGGTGCACACTCATCCTTAGTATCCCATCATTTCTGGCCCAGCTAAAGAGACAAAACCAGGACCTGTTCAAACTTCACTGAAAGGGTCAGTTCTTGTCAGGGTTACACTGGGCCCTTTCTCAGCAAGGATGAAATCATCTACCAGAGCCTTGGATTGCACATTCTGTTTACCAAAGCTGTTGTTCATCTGCCTCTTCCTGCACCCCATGGCAAACCCAGAACAACTGCAGGTCATGGCCCTGCTGCAAAGGCAGTCATGGGGCTGGGCTCTGGGCTGCTCTCCCCATGGCCACCTCCCTTCCCTTCCCTCTGCACAAAGCCATGCCAGAGCACACAGCTGCCCAGAAGCTGATGAAGTCCTGAAATAGCATCAGGGACAACTGTGCAGGGGGCATGACTGTACAACTCAAAAGCTGAGCCCACCTGGAACTGACTTTGCTGGACTGCCTGTTCCTGCAAACACCTTTTTCCATCCTGATTAGACACAGCTGACAGAAACTACCACCAAGACACAGAGACAGTTCAAAGAAACCCATTGTTTAATAAATCTAGGAGGACAGTTTTTCCAGAGTGGACAACTTTAGCTGCTCTGACTGCTAGTTTGTGTTCTCTCAGCCATAAGACAGAGGAGGAACCACAGCAGAGCCCAGAAACCATTCAAAGACCTCTCCTGTTATTGATACACACTGAGGATGTCAAGTCTGCACTACACACCCATTGCAAAGACAGCCTGAAGAACAGCATCCAGCTGAGCTCTTCTTTGGCTCAGCTGCTTCCCTGGGCTCACAGCACAGGAAAAGGTCTCCAAGCTCTGGCTCCAACACATAAACTGAAAATCTACTGCACAGGACTTTGTTTGGTCTCCTTACCTTAGAACATTTTCCTTCTGAACTCTGCTCCTGGTTTTCTCTACGGTCATTATCATAGCCAGTGCCAGTTTCCTTGTTCTCTTCTTCCACGCTGTCCATTTTATTATTGTTAGAAGAAGGAGAGCTGATCCGGATGGGCGGCAATAGCTTTGAGGGAAGTAGCCAAGGGCGGAAAGACTTGGAAAAAATGAACCTAGTCACACCTGCAAAGTGGAGGAATTCACACTGCAGCACCAAAGAACGCTCCCAGGGACTGGGCTTTCAGAGAGTCCACTGAGCCCACCAATGAATTGAAATGAATTTAAGGAAATTTTGAGAAGAATTGGCTTTAACCAAGCTTTCCAAATGTCACCTCTGAGTCAAGAATGCAATGGTCATTTTAGGACAGACATGCCCTGTACCTACCTGCAGGTTCAGAGTTCTTCTCTTTGTTTATGCTGCTGGATTCTGGTCTGGAGAAAATGGAGGACAAAAGAACATGTGAGGAGGTAGAAAGAGAATGGAGAGAATGGGCATACCATGAAAGGAGGCAAACCTTCTTAGCATGGTCACTATGATAAAGGAGGAAATGCAATCGATAAACCCAACAGGATGCAAAGCTAATTCATGCTCCTTAAGCTTTCAGTTGCTGGAGTCACAGAGAGCTGGCCAAGCTCTGTATGAAACAATGGCCATGGTCCAGCAGAGGACCCATCCTGAGGTGCTTTAAAGCCCTGCCTCCTCTTCCCCACCACCACCTCTGCTCTTGGGACATTGGTGTTGCCTTTGACATTGCGCTGGATCATCACAGATGGCCAGAATGGAGAATACACAGAGGTTTGCCAAAATACATGGGACACCTGACTGGGCAAAATAACCCCACAAGATGCGAAGAGAGAGCTGAACAGCACACTGCAGCAGCAGACACCTTGGCTTACCTCATCTCCTGGGACTCCTGGAATTCCAGCTGGGGAGAGCTTGGCAGGGACCCTGCAGCAGTGCCCACAGGGGGACTCACTGCCCTGCCTATGGGGGGGATCAAAGGTGGTCCCAGCAACCCCTTCTTCATATCCCCACCACTGGAATACAGCAAGGAAGTCTGGAAAGAGTAGAACACAGTGATCAGATCAAGAATCCAGCCTTGCCTCCGTTCATGCCTCAGGACATTTAGCCATGCATTTAACTGGGATCTGGCAGGAAAAGTCAAACTGATCGTCCAGCTTGGCCCAGGATGGGGAAGGGAACACGACGTGGTGAGGGAGAAACCATGTCCCACATTTGCCACCTCTGCCCTCGTGCTCACTCCTCTGCAAGTGTGGCTGCATTCCCAGCTGGCATTCACATGTTTGACGTCAAGATGTTCTGGTGTGCCACTGCCTCCACTGCCCTTTTGGATGGCATGGCAGTGGCTTTAGATCACTGTTCTCTCCCTGCCCCTAAGGCGTCTCACAGCCAGAGCTGATCTCCAGCCATGTCCCCACAAAGCCACTCTGCAGGATGTCAAAACCTGCTTTTCTCAAGCCCCTCATTTTTTCTGCTGCTGCCCTTCCCTCCTACACTTCCCCAGCAGCCTTTGAGCCCAGGTGCTGCTGAGCTCTCAGCATGTTGGCTGCTCTCCAGCTCCCACACATCCATCAGCTCAGGCTCCCTGGCACTGAGCAAGTTCAGCAGAGCTCCCTGCCCTGCTGCTCTCTGCAAGCTCTCTGCCTGCCCAAGTTGCTCCAGGGCCCCCATGCCATGGCCAGGAATGGGGCTGGAGGCAGCAGGGGCAGGTGCACACTCATCCTTAGTATCCCATCATTTCTGGCCCAGCTAAAGAGACAAACCAGGACCTGTTCAAACTTCACTGAAAGGGTCAGTTCCTGTCAGGGAAAAGTTCTCCGAGCTCTGCCAACAGCACATAAACTGAACATTTGCCACACAGGACTTTGCCTGGTCTCCTTACCTTCCATCCTTTTCCCTCTGAACTCAGCTCCTGTTTTTTTCTCCTCTCCTCATCCCAGCCAGTGCCATTTTTCCCATTCTCCTGCTCTCCTCTGCATGTTGGGCTTGGCTTGGTAGGAGGAGAGCTCTCCTGGATGGGAGGCAATGGCTTGGAGGGAAGGAGCATGGAGGCACTTGCCAGGGAAAACCTCTTGGCAAGAGGGTAGCCAGCCAGGCCTGCAAAGTGGAGACACAAAATACAACACAGGCCACAATGCAAACCTAAAGCATCTGAAGCTCCATATTTCCTGGGACACATTTCCTCCAAACTTCTAAACAGCTGCACAGGGAAACATGCTCCTGCTGGCAGACACTTGAGGCAGGCCAGGGCACAACCCTGAGCCACTTCCCCAGAGCTAGCACAGGCACAGCCTGGCCTCTGGGCTGCCCTGGGACAGCAGGGAGCCCAGAGCCCTGTGCTCTCCAGGAATGGCTCAGCTGCAAACGCACCCTCCTGCTCTTCTGCCTGCCCCACAGCTCAGCAGCCCTACAGCTGCAGGGGCACTGGCAGCAGCACAGCTCATTGCAGGGGCACATGCAGGGCACAGCTGTTCCCTGGCAACGTGCACAGCCTCTCTGGGCTGCCACAAGACCCTTCCTCCCAGCAGAGATTGGCCCAGCTCCCCCCTCACCTCTGTGTGAGGCTGAGCCATGCTCACAAGGGAAGAAGTGAGTTAGGTGAACGCCCACCTTTATCATCAACACATCTTATGGGTGTGGTACTCAAGGGGAATAATTTTTAATTATTGGGAAAATTGGTTTTGTTTTATTTCTCATGGAACTAGCCTGCATTTAATTCCTCTTAGCAGTATTGAGTTAGCAAGTTTGAAGGGAAAGGTGGACGGCTCCGATGATAAAAGGGGAAAAAAAGATTCCTTACTGAGGGTGGCCTGTGAATCCACAGGAAAAACCCTCACAGTTGTGATCTTATTTCTGCAAACCACAAAGACCTCTCAGCAAGCAGGTAGGCTTTATTGGCGTATCTGTAGCACCGTAATCCCACCCTCAGGCTCAGACCCTATCAGCAAGCAGAGGAAGAATGGGAAATTTATCTGTAGTGAGACCCAACATTGATGGCAAAGAAAACAACAGAATTTGCATCTCACGACCATGTCCAACCTGTGGTCAGTTACGGCCACAGTCCCTGTCCTGGCTGACAGTATGAGTGATTTGGCTACTGTCAAAAATGACAAAGCAGAGTAAACTAAGGATAGAATGTTGTCATGCCTCAGGACATCCTTGTAGGATCATCTGTAGCTGCCAGCCACCTGCTCTGACACAGAGTCAGCACTGACCACCATGGACCAGTTTTCTCTGAAACCTGGGGGGATTTTTTTCCATTTGGCTCTGGCCTTCCAGCTCCTTTCTATTCTCACCTTTTCCTTCAGTTGTCTTTCCTTTTCCAGTAAAATCCATGTTTGAACCCGTGCTTCTGCCTTGCAGAAGTGTCTGGGTTTGACTTTGGGAACGCTCTCAGAGCAGTGAGCGCCGGGAGCTCGGTCCCAGCCTTTGAACAAGGCCGGGTGACTCCAATCGCTGGCACTCGGCACAGAGAGGCAGAGCCAGACGCGTCTGCTGCCACTGGGGCCGTGTCCAGCACAACCTGCACCAGCCCAGCGTGGGGCTGCCCCTTTGTGACACGCTCACCATGGTTCTCTCGTTTCCATGGCTTCAAAACCCCACCCCAACTCCATCTCCTTCCATTCCCTTGCCAAGGGCAGCCAACCCTAAGCCCAGCTGGGCCAGGCCTGAGCGTTTCACATTGTCTAGGTGTTATGAATATGAACGAGGCCAACTTTCTCCAGAGAAAGAGGTTCTCGTTTATTAAAATAGCTACAAGGAACAGAGTACTCAGGATGAGCCCAGGCACCCACATAGCGAGCCAAAAACAGAACAGTGCGCTAACCCCAAGTGCACTGGGTTCTCCCCAAAAAAAACAAGTATCCAAAAAGAAGAACACTGACCCAACCGAACTCCCCCCATTTATAGCTCCTTTTGAATCCAGGATTGGTCAATTTTGGATCTGCATGACGACTTGTCCATTTCCAGGCTTCTCATTGGTCTTTAACGCCGTTCATTCTGGACCAATCGTTTCTGCAGACCTTCAAATGATTGGTCACATCTTCCATCCAATCCATCTTCAACCTCGCCTTGCCCCACCAGACCACTGTTCCACCAAACCCTGGACCTTTCTCCTAGCACATTCTAATAAGCCCCCCCCCCCTTTTAACATAATACAATAATATAACATAATTAATACAATATAATTGAACTACACCCTTATTTAACTTAACTTTTACCTATAACATAAGAAGGAGACCCTTTCCAAAGCTACTTTTCAGGGCCTTTATTTCTGTAATTCCTACTCAGTTCTGGGTTGCAGCTTGTTGGTGTGGTATTTTGTTTAACTCTCTTCACATCAAACAAAGTGGTGGGACACAAACAATGGCACCAGGCTCTCAGGACTCTAGCTGGTCAGAGGACCCCAAGATAAGTTAGAAAGTCTTTTCCCAGCCAGGCGGTTGAAGTAGGAGTCAGAGCTCTTCATTTCTTGGTCTCCAGGTTGTTTCTTGTATCCTATCTATAAACTTCTTTCTCCTGATCTGCCGAGGTCCGCTCAGCAAGAATGTCAGAGGCACTCTGCCTGCCTCTGAGGCGGTGTTATCTTTTTTTACTAAAAACTACATTTACAATGTTTACAATTACTTTCCAATACCTATCATCTATGTTAGACAGTTTTCTACTCTAACCCAATCTAAAAGTGCCAACATCACAGCTGAAGATTGAGGCTAGGAAGAAGGAAAAAGGACAAGGCACACCCAAATTCCTCCATCTTGGGACCCCAAGCCCTCATTCTAAAAGCTTCAAAAATGTATTTTTCACCCCGTGACAAGCTAACTATTATTCTACTGAAAACTTCATGGCTTGTGATTCTTCATATAAGGTTGGTAATAGTTTTTTCCAAGGGCTAAATCAAAGGCACAGGGGTCTTGGGCTCTGTGCCAAGGTCTCTGGGCCCCCTGGACAGGGGCTCAAGTCCTCCAGGGCAGCCAGAGGAATTTCCTGGGTTCTGACACCCGGCAGTGGAAGTAAAAGCAGCTTTGCACTCCCCAGTAAATGACCCCAAAATCAGTTGGTTGAGAGCTGTAGGAAACAAATTGACCTTTCAAATGTTCCTCTTTTGCTTTGCTTCATTGTTCCTTGGGGTTTTTTTCTCTTTCTTTATTGCACAGACACCCAAACCCAACAGAAACATGATCTGCCTCAAAACATTTCTGATCCTGGCAGTTCCTGAAAATTCCAAATTTTCCTAATGGAAATGGCAAGGGGCAGTCATTCTGAAATACTCCCCAACAGAGCAGATAAAACTAATCATGAATGGTTTGGCAGAACTAAGTCCAATCTATGGGACCCCTGCGGCTGATCCCTTTTTTCTCCATCTGCAAAATTATTTCTTCAAGTCTCATCTCTTCTATCTATTCAAAGAAGCTTTGTACTCTGCATTAGATACCCCCAGTGTTCAGTGGGCCAATATGATCAGTGTATCTGTAGGGTGTAAATTGGCCATGCAGAGTTCTCCTTTGTTGTTCAAGGGGTTTATTCCCACTTTCTTTCCTGCAGACACACCCAAACCCAACATTGCAACACAAAGCAATTCTCATTTGGACTGTCCCTGAGAATTCAAACCTATACTCAGAGCGTTTCCCTGTCCCCAGTGACAGGCTCCAAGGCTGGGCTCTCACCTGCATGGAATGAAGAAGAGCTGCTGCCCTTGCCAGCGGGTCCGGGGTCTCGCCATCAGGGCTTTGAATGCAGCTTTTGTACACACTCTGCCTCTCTGAGCCCAGCAGCATTCCCGGGCATCAGCAATGCTGCTGCAGGCCAACACCCTCCAGGCACAGCTGCAGCAAGGAGATTGCAACAAGGCCTGGCTGCAGGAGTCTCCAGCCTGCAGCAGCTCTTCACCTGCGGCGGAATCATCTTGCACTGCCATGGGGGAGCAAAGGGGTTAGGGACTCTTTGCAGATGAGGGTCTCCTCCATGTGCTGCTGCTCGCTGGGCTGATACAGCTGCTGGTGCCCTCCTCCACAGCTGTACCAGGAGCCTGTCTGGGAAAATAACACTGCCAGTGCCAGTGCCAGTGACCCATCCCTGCCATGGCCCTGCCCACAGGGCGTCCTGCCCACCAAACTGCTCCAGTCAGGTGATGTCAGACACCATCAAAATACATTCAAACAATGCATTTTCCACACTCTGGCAAGATCATGGCCATACATGCCACATGCTGGAGGCAGACTGCTGTTGGCAGAATGGGGGAAGCCCCAGCAGCTGCTCTCCCCAGGCTGGATGGCCATGGCAGCAGAGGCAAGTCTCTCACCATGCCCTCTGCTGTGGGACCCAGTGCTTTGGACATGTTCCCACTGAACTCAGGCTGCTGCTACAGCAGCTCCATGCCTTCATACATTTGATAACAAACACTAGGAACGACACACAGGACTGTCCCAAGAGCTAAAAAAAAAAATGGGGTGGGGGAGGGGACAAGTGAGTTAGAATAGCTCATTCCTTTTTAATACAAGCAGGGATTTAGGCAGGGATACTGGGCTAATCATATTGGGCGTTGGTTTGTAAGCCTTATCTCTAGCAATTCCCACCAGTCTGCAAGCATTTTTCACTACAAAGGAGTAGATAAGATTTTACAGCACATGCATGAGCAAGTCTGAGCCAGAACTCAAAGTATAAGACAAATAGTCCCAAATCAGCCACCCATGGGGAAAGGAAGAAGAAAAGCAGATGAAGCAAGTGTGCCATTGTGGCTGAATTGCCTGCATTTATCCCATGGTCAAACCTTTCTGAATAAAAGCACCTCAGTTCAAACACACAGCTTAAGATCAAGGAATTCAAGCGTTTTGAGAGCATTAAAAGTCTGATTTCTATTACTTTCAAGGAACGGTAGATGCTAAATTCCTTAAAAACACAAATGTGGGTCTATTTGGGACTGCATCCTTCAAAAACAGGAATGGAGGTTTAGAGTTGCAGAACTGTTTCCATTGGAAAAGACTTTTAAGATCATAGAGTCCTCCCAATAACCTGAGACCACTAACACTACCAAGGCCACCACTAAAGCATATCCCAGGAAATGTCATGGGATGGGACATCCTTCTTCTCTTCTTTGCCTCCCAGGAGCCCCTTGGAAAGCAAAATGCCCACACAGGCTTTATCTGACTCCTTCCCAGCCAGCCTTTCCCTCACTCCTGGGTCTCATTTGCTCCACAGGCTTCACCAGCTCGCTCAGCTCAGAGGAGCTGTCAGAGGAGAAAACGCTGCCTGGTGTGGGGCTATCTCATCTTGATTCCATCTGCCCCGCTCCCTCCCCCATCAAAGAGACCAAAGGATCCCCCAACCCTACAGTTTTGCACCAGATCCCGGGCACATTCCCTCCTGCGCTCCTTGGTGGCCCCGGGGAGGCTCCAGAGCCCTCCCTGTGTGCAGGACAGCTGCTGCAGCACCGCTGCGCCTGCGTGCGAGCAGCACCCGAGGAGCAGCTACGCCAGTTCAGAGTCTGAAATGGAATCCTCAGTGCACACAAATGACAACTGGCATTTCAGGGCTGGTAGGAGAAGCTGCTCGCTGCCCTTTGTAGCCATGGCCATTGGAAGAATTGCCCCTGTCCAGGAAGCTCTCAGGTGCAAGAGAGGAGCAAAAGCCAAGTGTTTCTGAGGTGCTAGCTGCCAGTGCCTCAGGTTTTTCTTCCAAGTTCTAAGGCGTTTGGACTGTTTTTACCATTTCAACACTTTCTGTGCATCCCTGTGAGCGAGTAAGCACCACACCCTCTCCCTCAAAGTCTTGAGGTACTGCCAAAGCAGAACTTGTTCATGCTCTTTTCTCCTGGTGATTTTATAATCCCGTGCAGACTCTGATGGCAGAGCAGTGCTGTAGAGAAAAGACTGGAATCCTGGGGCACTTTCTGGGTGGGTGTTTGAATCTGCTTTTCTAGTCCTTGGGCTGAGCAGGGTGAGGCCGAGGCCTGGGCCCCTTCAGCTGGCGCCGGGGAGCCCCCGGGGCAGCGGCGAGGGCCGGCCCTGAGGGGGGCACAGGGGGCGTTTCCCCCGAGCGGGCGGGCGGGCGAGCGGCGAGAAAAGGCGCCCTGGGCACAAGGGCAGGCACGAGGGCCCCGGCTCTCTGGAGTGCGGGCGGCCTAGCGCCAATCGCTGCTCCCGGAGCCGCTGCCAGGGCCGTGTCTCCTCCCCGCCGCTGACCCTGCACCTGCAGCGCTGCTTCCGGCTCTGCCGGGCTCCCCGGCACGGACAGCAAGGACATGGACACGCTGCAGTAGGGGCCCAGCAGGGACACCCAGATGGTGCCAGGGCTGCAGCTCCTCTCCTGCAAGGAAAGGTTGACACAGCTCAGCTTCCTCAGCCTGGCAAAAAGACTCAGACTTGACCGAGCTGTGGCCTTCCAATACCTGAGGGCAACCTACAGAAAGCTGGACGGGGACTTTGTATGAGGGCAAGCCAGGACAGGACAAGGGAGAATGAATCCAAATGGAAAGAGAGTAGGTTTAGGTAGGGATTCAGAAAAAAGACCCTCCTGGAACACTTTGCCCAGAGAAGGTGTGGATTTTGAGAAGAGGAAATCGGGAGAAGAGTGAGAGGGGGAGAGAGATCCACAGTTGGCCTTGGATCCAGGATGGGTCCATTTGCCATGGATCCATCATCAGGGGGGAGGAGCTGAGTTAGAAATGGGCTCCCTGAGCCTGGATCACCTCCCAGTGCCCAGACAGCCACAGAGCAGAGGGGGCTGAGCCCCACTGAGCCCAGGCTGTTCAGCCAGAGGAAGCAGCCTTGGCCAGCAGCTGCTGCTTTCCCTGGGTGGGAGTTGTCACCTTGCAGCTCTCAGTCTGTGAAATAGAACACAGTGCTGAGTGTCAGAAGGGGAGCACTTGGGCAACAAAGCCCTGTGCTCCTGGGCCAGGGAGTTTGGGAATTGCCAAACTCTGTATGAGCTTTGTGCCTGCACTGAATGGATTTCAAAGCTCCTCTAGGTGCATGGGAAGGAAACCATAGAATCACAGTATGTTAAGGATGGAATGGACGTTAAAGATCATCTAGTGCCAAGGCCCCTGCCATGGGCAAGGACACCTCCCCCTAGAGCAGGTAGCTCCAAGCCCTATCCAGCCTGGCTTGCAACACTTGCAGGGCTGAAACCTCCACAACTTCCCTGGGGAACCTGCTCCAGTGCCTCACCACGCTCACAGGAAAAATTTCTTCCCTAATATCTAACCTAAATTTCCTTTCTTTCCATTTCTACCCATTACTCCTTGGCCTGTCACTACAGGCACCAGAGATGTTTTTAACTCAGCAAACTGGTGGCTCAAATGGGAAAGCAGCCCAAGGAATGGGCTAGAAATTGCAAGTCAGCCCCAAGGGATTTCTCCTGAGGGAAGAGAAGGGTGCATATCTTCTCCTGCAGCATCAGGAGCTGGTTGCATCCAGCTCAGAGTCAGGGACTAACACTGAGGCAGCCTGGAAAATGCAGTGGCACAGAGGGAATGATTGTAGTGCAATGGACATCTCTCCCCAGGCTGTGAGAGCAGGCTGCCCCTGGAGCTCAGAGGGGAAGGCCAAGGACCCTTGGTTGAACTCAGCTTTCAGAGTCTGAGCCTCGGGAACGTTTTTGTCAACACCCCCCATGTCTGTGAGGTGAGCAGCAGGGCTTGGGATGGATCCTGATGGCTCCTGAGGCAGCAGCAAGCCTGGTGCAGCTGTGGAATTGCTGCCAGCCTGGTCATTTGTGAGCAGGGAATATTTGATGGACTGCTCAAATCTGGGGGGTCACAAAGGTGTGTCTTCCTGAAGGCCCACTCCCTGCTTTTGGGCAGCCTTCCTTAGGGATCAGATGGGAGGCTTCCTGCAAAACAACCCCTTGGCCCATGAAACCAGCACTGGCTCCAAAAGCTGCATGTTCAGAGGCTTTTGTGGCAGTGCCAGACACAAGGCACCTTTGGACTGGGCTCTGCAGAAGCAGCGGCAACAAACTGGCTGCTTTTGAGCTTCAGCCCACTGCCATTAGCTCCCAGCCAAGTATCCCTGCTTATTTCTGCAATCACAGGAAAGCCTTGGGAGTTCTCTCCCTTGCTGACCAGTCCCTCACCACACTTCAGCCTTGCTGCATCTCTGGCTCTAGAAAGAGAAAAGTGTTCCTGGGAATAAAGCAAAGGATTTTTCTACCTATTTGCCTCCCCCCAGTAGTGTCAAGCTTGCAAAAACTTCATGAGGCACTGCATCATGCCAGACACTTTTAAAAGCTTGGCTGGAGAAGAGAAAGACACCCTGAGTTTTCTTACCAAAAGATGGTGCTGTCTGTACATTTTGATGTTGATGCCTCATTCTCAATGGATTGTTTTCATGGTATGGGAAAAGGTGAATGAGTAGATGGTGCTGTTGGAGCTGTGCTCACTGGGGCAGCAGCAGCTCTGGGGATCCCTACGCAGCTGGGATCTCCGCATAGATCCCTACACAGCTGCAATCAGCCTACGTTGCTCTCAGGGCCAGCTCTCCATGAGCTTGGTGCTGCTGAGCAGAGGAGCACTGCTCTGTGTCCATGGGATAAACCCAGGGTGACTGCAGTTCTGTGGAGTTGCCACTGCTCTGCATGAAAACCCAAAGGCAGAACTTGTCCTGTTGTATCTTTGGACTTCTGCCATTCAGCAGCACAAAGCATCTTCTGCCTTTGCTGGGTGCTCATTGCATCATTGGACAATAACTCACAAGAAGGGAAGGTTCCACATGTATTTCCATTTTGCTCTCTTGCTGCTGCAGATGAAACTGATGAACCAAGGAGCTCTTGATGCTCCCTTCACCTGTCTCCCTTCAGCCACCAACATGGGCTTGTGCTTCAAATTTGCCCCCGAGGAGGGCATCATTGCAGCAGGTGGGAGCCAGAGTGTGCAGATCTCCTTCAGTGCCACCGAGCTGGGGAGCTTTGAGGAGGAGTTCCAGTTCAGTGTGGCTGGATCTCCTGTGCCTGCCATGCTGACCATCAAGTGAGGACCCTGGGAGCTGGGTCAGCACATCTGTGGCTGTCTCTAGGACATCCCCCATCTACCTCCTTTTGGGCTGGAGCAGAGAAAAAAGGTGTATCCTGAGGTGTGAATCTCTGCTCTGCTGCTGACATTGCTTTAGTGTGAGGCTGCTTGCTGTCGGGTGTGGTTCCTGGGAGCTGGAATGACTCCTCCCTGCAGGGATCTCCCTGTGCCTTGGGCCATGGCAGGCAGTGGGATGGATCAGCTTTGGGCAGCAGCTGCTCTGGGATGTCCCACCTGAACACCCAGCAAGGCCACCAGGGCTTTGCAGATGGGCCAGCCTGGGTGATTCTGCAGCAGCAGTGTCGCAGACATTTTTTCATAGAAATCCTTTCTTTGGGATTTGTTCATCTTCTGGGAAGCTGAGGCCCCAGAAGAAGAATGTAAACAATTGTTATCGGCTGGTGTGGAATGTAACAGGTGCAGCGGTGATTGGGCTTCTGTGAGTGTTTGGATTTGCTAACCACTCACAGAAGAGTTTGTCCTTGCTTTCTGCTGGACACAGAACTTTGTTATTCATTCTTTTCTATTCTGTTCTTAGCTTAGCAGCCTCTGCAACTTCTCTCCATATTCTTTTTAGGATAGTTATAATGTATTATATATCATATATCAATAAATCCAGCCTTCTGATCATCAACCAAGATTCTCGTCCACTTCTCTCACCCATGAAGACCTAATCAGGTCGCTGTAATACAGCAGCAGTGTTTGTAAAAACTTATGTGAATAATCCCTGCCAGATGGGCAGCAGCAGCCTCAGCTAAGCTCTGCCAGCCATGCTGTGGGGACAAGCTATGTCCCCAGCTCCTGTGCACAGAGGGCTCTGGTGCCTCCTTTGCACAGCCAGCAAAGGGCTGATGGTGGAGTCAGGAACTGTGCAGCAGGAACTGTGCCAAGGACTTGGGCACCATCCCGTGGGCTGGTGCCATGGCAAGAGACAATCCTGGCCCAGCCAAAGGGAGAAGGGCTGATCATAGGGGAGGCAGAGCTCAGTGCTCAGCACCACAGCAGCGTGAGGCCTTGTCCCTGCCAGCCTGAGCCATGTGCTGCCAGGATAATGCAGTGGAAGCAGGAGAGCTGATGCTGGCTGCTCTGCAGTTTTGGAGCTGGGCTGCTGCTCTTGGGAGGCACTGGCTCAAGGCAGTAAAGCAATGAAAGCAATCTGCACTGGATTATACCAATGAGATAAGGGAGATGGATAAAGAAGAACAAGGAAGTTATTCCTTAGCAAGAGAAAAGTGGTGAGCATGTGTGCCCATAGTGGAGAAACAATGATGCTGGCTTTGTTTTTGGAGGAAAAGTGCTGCTTTTTTCTTTTGGAAATCAAGAGGGAACCTTTCACCATCAAAGAATTGATTCTCCTCTGTCCCTCCCCCAAAGTGGTCATGGGATGTTTCTGCATAAGCAGCTTTCTCCTTGAGCAAGGGCACGTGTCTCTTGTTGAGATGTGCAGAGCAGAGCCAGGGGCAGTCCTGTGAGTACAACACAAGGCCCAGGTCACTGCTCCTTGATTTTGAACCAAAAGGCAGAGTGGGCATTGATGGGCATCAACCATGAAATCAACTGGTGAGTGTTGTGCAGCTTCAAGTGCTGATTTCAGTGTATGTTGGTGACTTTTGGAGTGTGTCTGCTGAGTTCAAGGACAGGTGAGGTGCTGTGCTAGATTCAGGACAGCCAAGTTTGGTTGTTGAAGCTCTTGCTCTTGGCTGTGCCAGCTGGTGCACTGCTGACAAGCTGGTCCTTTCCTCTAGGATCCATCTGTGCCCTGGGTATAACTGTTGCTGCTCTTTTCAGAGGATGTTTGGGAATGCCCTGGATTCATCTCAGAACTGTGTCTGTAATGATTGTGTGGGTCAAACTCTCCTGAGAAAGCTCCTCCATGGGAACAGCAGTTCCAGCTCAGAAGGAGCAAAGCAGGGAAGCTGTGGCTGGAAGGACTGCTTACAGAAGTTTGTGGGGACACCTTGATGTCCATGCCATTGCAGATGGGGAAACTGAGGCACGGAGCCATGTCTGGGTGTGTGTTCAGGGTCCTTCATGGGACCCCCAGCACCCTGGGGGCTTCTCCTGCATGCCCTGTGCCCAGAGCCCATCAGGGGCTGTTGGCTGCTGCCCCTTGGCTTGAGCTGCCTCCTGTGCCCAGGGCCCTGTGCTGAGCACGCGGGGCTGGGTTGGTTGGAAACCCAGGGTGCCTGAGCCCAGGTTTCATGCCCCCGAGCCACAACAGCCGGACCATTGCAATGCCTTTAACTGAGCCATTGCCTGCTCTGTCCTCGGCCTCCAGGGGCAGCGTCACTGCACCGAGTTTACACTTCGACCTCGCTGAGCTCGACTTCGGGGACATCTCCTTTGGTGAGTGTTCCCTGGGCTGGGACACAGCCTCAGGGATCTGTGCCTTCCAACAGAAAAGCATCCCTCACTCCTGCTCTGCCCCAACAGCTCTTCAGGCTGTGAACTGCAGGGCTGCTGCTGCTGCTGCCTCAGGGGGCATTTTTCCATTGTGAGATCCAACGGAAGCAAGGAATAGAAAGGCAGTATTTTCTGGTGTCTCTGTGCTGCTTTAAAAGACAGATGTCTGCCAAGGAAGGTGGGAATCTTCCTGCAATGGAAAGATGAGCCCCTTCCCTCCAAATGATTATCCCTTTGAAATGACAGGGCTCCCAGGCCAAACTATGGGAAAAGGAATAACAGTTCTTTGCTAGACTATCTCAGGAGAGCACAAACAAGAAGGCAAGAACAGACGTTTGCCAGGGGCCAAGTCTTATTTTTCTGCTTTGGTGGAGTTGTGGTCACAGCAGGAGGAGCTGTGGGCTCTGGCAGGGCAGGGATCCCCTCCCAGCCAGTGCGGGAAGGGAAGGGAAGGGAAGGGAAGGGAAGGGAAGGGAAGGGAAGGGAAGGGAAGGGAAGGGGGAAATGCTCCTTTTGCAAAGCCCCAAAGGGCAGGGGGATGTGGGCAGTGCCCAGCAGCAGCAGCAGCAGCGGGGCAGGCAGGCAGGGTCGGTGCCAGCAGTGAACTGCAGCCAGGGTAGTCCCGGGCCAAGCACAAACCTCCCGCAGCAGCAGCGGCTGAGCTGCGATCCCCGAGCCGGAGGAAGGGAAGCTCCGCTCCCTGCCCAGCCTCAGCTCCCACTGCACAGCCGCCCACGGCATCACGCCACAACTCCCAAAAACCCCCAAGGGAAAAGCCCAGCCCAGGGCCAAAACTCCCCAAAACCCCCCAGAACCCCTATCCCCCTTCCCAGACTGGAGCAACAGTTCACTGCCAAGGGCAACATTTGCTGCCAAGCCTAAACCCAGAATAATGAAGTTCATGAACTTCTGAAGGAAACTCATTGCCTTTCCTGAGCTGCTTCTGCCCCAGCCTGAATCACCACAGAGGCACTTGTCAAGTTGCCTTTTGAAGAAATGAAACAAGAAAGGCAACAGATGGAAATATGGTTCTGAAGCAGGAGATTGATCCTGCTGAATGTGATTTCATTCCTAAGGTCTCTTCAGCTGAAGGCAGCTGTTGTAGCTTTGCTTCTTTGATAACTGTTGACTGTTGTCTGCAGGTTCTGGCCTCAGTCTCAGTTGAGGTTTTGACATCTGGGTTTGTCCTTTTTATGCCTCTCTTGCCTCCCTGCTGGAGTCCCTGCTGGAGCTGGCAGTGGTCACTTGGATGGGCACAGAGAAGCTCTGGGCTGCACCTGCAGTTGTTTTTTCTCCCCATCTGTGTCCCAGATGCTCTTGGTGAGCGGGCCTGGGGAGAAGTCTCCTCCCCACAGAGCTGGCCAGCCCAGCCAGATGTGCACTGCAGAGCAGGCTGTGGCTGATCTGTGGGCTCTGCAGGACATCCCCACCATGAGTGGCTGCATCTCTGGCTTTCCAGGATGGAAAGCAAATCTCAGAGCTAAAGTGGGGTAAACACTTGCAGGCAGCAATCCCAGTGAGCAGCATGGCTGTGATGTCCCCGTCTGTTGGGTGAGGTGGGACCTGGTTCTTAATTGCTAATCTCAAAGCAAGGCTTGGCTGTGCCCCCAGTTGAGTGGGCTCTGAGCTGTCACATGCTCAGTCTGTTTGGCCCAAACCAAGAGATGCCTTAAGGTTCCTGCAGAGACAAGCTGCATTAGGGTGCTTTGCATCACGTTCTAGTTCCTGATTCCATCCTCACTTTCATTGGCTGTAGCTTCTTCTCAATGACAACTCACTGTTTATATATCTTGAAAGTGGTAGGAGTGTTGGCAGGCTGACCAGGGAATTTTGCAGCTTGAATTCTCAATTAAAATGCTGCGTCTGGATGCACACTCATCGCTGAGAGAGAACTGGTGCTGGTTTGGGACAGGTGAGGGAGCTGCTCCCCATCACAAAGAGAGAAGCTTGCAGTGTTCAGCAGGGCTAGGAGTGGGCATTTTCAAGGCTGCAGTCTGGAATCAGTGTCAAAGGGAACTAAGTGACAATTAATTCCTCCTGCAGCTTCTGGGTGAGCTGTAGTTCAGATAATAAAGAGCTCAACTCCAATGCCCCTTTGATCCTGCCAGGATATTCCCCCCAGGATCATGCCCTGATGGGTGCCTGAATGGAAATTTGTGTCCTTGCCCAGGCTTTCCCTACACGCAGCACTGCCGCCTCACCAACAGCTCCCCGGTGCCCCTGACGTTCCAGCTCCGCATGTCGGACGATGGCACGCAGCCGGCTGTGGACAGCGTGGATCAGATCTGCAGGGACACCGACCTGGCCTGGAGGAAGGGAATCCATTTCTATGTGTAGCCCAGGGAGTTCACCATGAATCCCAGCCAAGTCACCACGCTCCCCCAGGGACACCAGGACATCGAGGTACGGCAAGAGCCCGGCCACAGACGCTGCAGCACCAGGGCTGGAGCTGCACTGCAGGGTGGGAGGGCTTTAGCTCTGGTGCCAGCTTGGAGCATCCTGGCACTGAGAGATCTGCACTGCTGGGAGGCCTCTGCTAGCTGGCTTACTCGGGATGTTCCTCAAGGAGCACTGTTTGGTTTCCAGAATCATATGCTGAGCTCACAGACCTTATGGTCAAGGCCTGAAGCCATTGTTGTGTTTTTGAGAGTGATTGATTTGATTGCAAGGGGGCAGAGCAAGGATGAGGGCAGAAGGTGGCTGTTAGAGAGATGTTATTGTATAAAGCAGTTAGCTTTTCTTCTTTGTCTCATTTCCCCCCTCTTGGAGAGCAGAATGATTTGTGTTCACTGCAGGAAGCTCCAGTGGAGACGAAAAACTCTGCAGCCATGTGTAGCGGTTCAAATTTATTGTATTGATTCCTTGTTAAGTGGTTTGTTCTGTTGTACCCCATGTTCTCCCTGAGATGGTTTACCCCTGGGTTTTACCCTCCCTCAAAGCTGTTCCTCATGCCATTCCCTTCCCTTTGGTCTAGCTGTTTCCCTGCCTGTCAAACCCAGCCCCTTTTGTTCCCCAACCTTCTTTGCCGATTTAACCTGGAGCCAATCCCTGTCTGCAACACCCCTTTGGAATTCCCCTATTCCTGGAGGCCCCATTGGCCCATGTGAGCCATCCTCCCCACCCTCCTACCCAAAGTGGCCCTAGACACTTGATGTAATCCCCTCAGTGCTCCCCTGAGGATTCCCTGTTATGAACGGAAATTCTGTTAATTTTTTTTGTGAGAAAAGGTTACAAAAATCAGCTGAGATCACTGTTGCTGCCGAAGTTCTGCTTGTTGTGTTATGGTAATTACGGGTCGTTGTTGTTAATAGTTGTTTTTGTATCAGTAAAATCCCTGGCTGGGGCGAGTTAATGGCCTTTCTCTGAGACAGTGAAGGGTGGGGTACCTCCCGAACAGTGAGGAGAAGAGACTTTGGAGGGGAGGGATATGCAAAATACTCCAAGGACCAGCATGCTGTGTGGACCCCTACTCCAAACGTGCTGGGAGAACCCCAAAAACAACGAGCCACCTAAGAGTTGAGAGATTGGAGTGATGTCTGGACGAGAGGAGCGGAGTGCTGGGCCTGCAGAGATGCGAAACACCTTCGGAGTCCCTCTTGCCCTGAGCATGGGAGTCGTCCTCGGTGCTGAGGGCTGGCTAAGACAGCCAGCAAAAATTAACAACAGAGGGTCTTGATGCCCTAAAGGCTCCCACGAGGACCGGACCCCCAGCTCTGCCCCTAGTGGACAAAGCTGCGCATATCCTCCTCCTCTGAGTCGCCCTAGGAGAGACGGCGGGAGACTGCAGCCCCACCGAGCTACCCAATCCTGAGCTGATCACTTATAATAAAGGCATTAAAAAGGAGAAGAAGTCTCCTTGCCCTGTTTATTTCAGCTGGGGCGCTCGTCCGGAATAGCCACGCCGAAAGAGGACAACAGGACTGGCCATCTTGGACCTCCAGGACAGCTGGCTACCAGGACTGTTGTAGTGTGTTCATTAAGTTCATTTAATTCCTCCCCCATTTTATGTATCTGTTCCCCCCCCCCCATTTTGTGTAAAATGGTTCTGCCCTCCTCAGTTTTCCCGCCACAGCCCTGCCAGTTATATTGTCAATCTGTTAGGTTATATAATTCCTCCTTCCCTTTTTCCCTTATATGTATGCTTTTTCTCCTCCCTGGGCCAAGTCAATCACCCCCCACTCCACCTAGTATTCCAGAAGCTTCTCCTCTTTGGGGGTTGTGGTTGACTGTGGTCCCGGGACCCCTCCCATACCTGGTACCTATTGGGCTCTCCACTATGTCATCTGTGTTAAGTTCATCCCCTCTTCTCCCCCCATTGGTCTTCTGTAAACCCCTCCCAGGTCCACTCTTTGCCTTTAAAACCCATAAGCACCCTTTGTTCTTGGTCATTCGCTGGGACATTGTGGGCTTATCAACAAAGCAAGTTTAGCCCCCCCCAGCAAGTGTCCAGCTCCTTCATTCTCGTCGTTTAGCAGCGATCCAGTCCGCAACCAGCACAGCCCGAGGCCTTACGACGCCGAAGGGTGCTGGCAGGTTATGCAGCAAGGTGTCGGCCTTAACCTCAGCTAGCCGGACTCTGACTTTCTCTACTCTAGAAGGCTAAATACACGTCGCTGCAGTTTGACGCCCAACGTGGGAGCCATTTCTGGACCGCTGGACGACTGAACGCCAGGTCCCCGGAACCCGTGGATCCGATTATAAATTCCTCTGGCCGTCAGACTACCTCCGGTGGCAGCAGACCCCATTCTAGCAGTAGCGCTCCCAGGGGATTCGAAGCCGCAACTCCCCGCTCTTGAGGAAGGCTTCGAGACAAGAAACCATCCGCCTGAACTTTTTGTTTGCACTGCTGCTGGGTTAGGTGAGCCCCGGACTCTGTGGTTACCCTCCCCTGCCTTTTTAATTTTCCCTGGGAGCCCTCCCTGCACTGGGGAGCACTCCCGATCCTTCTTCCCTTGGGGACTGGTTCCCGGGCGCTGCTCGCGGCCGGGGGAAATTCACACTCTCTCGGCGCGGGGTGGGGGGAGAGCTCGTGGCGCTGGGGGCTGCGGTCTGCCATTTTTCGCATTCCGCGGGAAGCCCCGGCAGGCGCCGCCCGCCGCGTCACGCGGCGAAGCCCTCTGCCGCTTTTCGCGCGGGCGGTGTCCCTGCACTGCGGCGCCAGGGCGAGTAGAAGGGCTCTCGGCGGGGCGCAGAATGGCTGCCGCGGGTTTTTTCAGCGCGGGGCGGTTTTTCCGTGCGGTTCACCACGGCAGGAACCCCCCCCTCCCTTTCCCCGCCGCTTTTTCGCGCACGCAGCGTCCCTGGTCGCCGCGGCAGGGCGAGCTCTGAGCTCTCGGCACGGCGTCGGGCGGCTGCCGCGATTTTTTCAGCGCGGGGCGGTTTTTCCGCGCGGTTCGCCGTGCCGGGGCCATCCCCCCCTCCCCCCGCTGCCGCTTTCCGCGCGCCTTTTCGCCGCGTGGCGCAGGGGGCCCCGGTGCCTGCCATGTGGCGCGGCTCTCGGCTCTGCGGGGGATCTGCATTCCACGGCGAGGGAGCCCTTGTGTCTGCCCCGGCTCGGCAGGGCGTGTCCCTGCTCCCTGCTGCTGCTGCCCGGGAATTTTAAAAGCAGTATACACAGCTGCATTGTCTCTCTCTGCAGCGTGTTTTGCTGTCTTTTGGAATTCGTGCTGGCGGGCGTGGGGAAGCTCTGCCTTCTCTCTGTCAGGGGGTGGGTCCTCTTGGCGCGGGGTGTTCTTCTGGGGACAGTCCTCACCCCTATTGTTTTTTGTTTTCCCTTTCCTGTGGGGTCTGCTTTCCCAGACTTGGGGCCAGGTCCTACCACCTAAATTCCTTTCTTTCCCCTCAGTGAACCCTCAGACTTGAGGACAGTGGAGGGAGCAGGAGCCGACAGCGTGTACTTCATTGTTTTAGTTTGCATTTTTCTTGGGTGGGTGGAGTGTTGCATCGTGGGTGCTTGCTCCTCCTGAAGTCGCCTTGTCTAGGGTGCTTTAGGAGCAGGATCATTGGTGCAGGTCTGAGCAAATCCCAGAAAGGAGTTTTTTATGTTATTAAGGGTTTGTTGCTTGGGGGAGGGTTTGCTGCCCCCAAGAAATAATTGAAGTTATTGTTTAAGTGGACTTTTTCTCATTTTCCTGAGGTCACCCCAGAACTTGTAAAGGAGCCACAGTTTTGGGCAGCCGTTGTGGCAAAATTAGATAGTAAAGTCAATTCCGGGGAGACTCATTTATCTACTGTGGCGTATTGGGCGGGCAAAGTGCTAACCACACTGCGCCCACCCGGGAATTTGAGGAAAAGCCCATCTTGTTTTAGTTTGCTCCCCAGTTCTCCCGGTTCATGTGTTCCTACCCCCCATTCCTCTCCCTCTTCCCTGCAGCAGGAGCCCTCTCGAGGGATCCCCAAGGCCAGTAAGAAGCAGGGGGTCCACGCTGCCACTGCTCCCTCGAGACCAGCTCGGCCTCCCCCTCCGAAGAGCCCTGGCCAAGCTCTTCGGAGCTCTCTTCCTGATCCCCCTGTTCCTCCTATCCCCAAGTCCCCGGTTGTAACCCCCAAAGTTGCAAGGTTTACTGAAGTTCCTCAAGATGGCTCCCAAGGAGCCCAAAATGGTGGAGACCGCATGGTCTTTCCCGCCTTTGCCCCTTCTTCTACTCCAAATCCCTTTCTCCCTAAACCCAACCCCTTCCTTTCCCCTGACCCGCCCTCTTTTCCCATAGCTCCACCCTCGGTTTCTCCCTCAGTTCCACCCCTTTCTCCGCCCATGGTTCCTCCCTCAGCTCCTCCCCTCGCCCCACCCACAGTTCCACCCTCCTTTGACTCCTCCCATGTCCCACCTCCTTATTCCACTCCGCCTCCTAACTCCACCTTGGAGGCGGAGAAAAATGAGTCACCACACCCCTGCTGGTGCCCGGCCCAGAGACCAAGCCCCGCCTCAACCTCCTCCAATTCCGGTTCCCACGCTCCCCCTTCCGGTTCCCACGCTTCGTGTTCCGGGGGGGGGGGGGAAGTGGATGACCGGAAGCCGGGGCAAGTGCCTTTATTGGAAGCCGCCCCGGTTACATACCACCTCAGCGGGGAGGGGAGTGCTCAGGCCCAATGGGTGCCTATCACCCAGGCCAGGATCAAGGAACTGTGCAAGGCCCAGAGGGAGTACTCCCGGGAATCTGAATATTTCCAGGGGCTCCTTCGGCCGGCTCTTGCACAGGGAGATCTGATGCCCGCGGACCTGAGGGCTCTCTTCTCCAGCCTTTTAGGCCCGATGGAATTCAGGGTCTGGGTGGGAGAGTGGAGGAGGGAGATTGTGGAGGTTCTCCCAATACTTTGGGGGAATCCCTCCACATCTCACGACACCGAGGGCTTGGTGATCTCGGAAGAGCATCTAGTGGGCACCGGGCAGTGGGCAAGCAGGGCAGCTCAGGCTAAGGCATTGTTTACTATACAGCTGGTTGAAACAGGGAAGACTGCGGAACGCGCTTTTTACAAGCTAGCTACAACCACCTCCCAAGTGGAAGAAGATGAGATCAGGCAGGGCGCGCAGGAACCTTACCTGGCGTTCATGGAAAGGTTATACAGATTCGTCGAGGCGCAGGTTCCGGGGGAGAGGGAGAGGGAGGAGATGTTAAGGCAGATGGCCTACTACAACGCTAACACCGCGTGTGGGCGGGCCATCCGATCTCTCCCTCGAAACCCCCAGCCCACAGTTGAGCAAATGATAGAAGTGTGCGCCAGGGAGGTTCCACTACAAGATCCAAAAGCGCACCCTAAGAGTGCATCCGTAGGTTTCGCGGAGTCCCTAACGCCTGAAGACCTGGAAGCCGAAGCTGCCGCCGCCGCCGGGCCAATGACACCAGGGTCCGGCAGAAGAACAGTGGCGACTCACCCTTGCCACCTTTGTGGGAAGGTGGGACACTGGATGCCTCAGTGTCCCATGAGGCAAGATTACATGGAATACAGGAGGAAGAGGGAGGAAAAAGAACGAGAACAAAAAAACTAGAATCAGAGCGCAGCCCCTCCCTGCGCCAAGATAGAAATGTGGCGGGTGATGTAACATCTAGCGGGGAGGGAGGAGAAAAGGGAAACCCGTCATTCACGTTACCGGACTTGTCTTATTTCTTATCTATACCTGATGTGACATTTAACAAACGTGGTTTACAGCCTCAACCTGCACTTAACACCTTGTCCTCTGCTTCCCCATAAAGGCTGCAGCTCACTAGGGGCATACACCTCCCCAGTAGTGATTTACAGCTGGTGTCTGTCGACCTCCAACATCCGGGTTGATGGAGAAGTTTAGGACGTTGCAGGTGGACTGTCGTCGGAGATACTAAGCACACGCCGTGAGACCTTTACATCGTCCCAGGGTTGGTCACTACGGACCGGGACCGTTTCGTGGTAGGGCTGTACTGTGTCCGACCCCCACTCTTCCTCCCCAAGGGACAGATCATCGCCCAGGCCATTCCATTTCCTGACAAGAACCATTGGAAGAAGACATCGGGGGACTCCTCACCTCCGAGGGTGGCCTAGGCGCAAGTAGTGGGGAGGGAGAAGCCTCGCCTGACATGTCAACTCTCGTTGGGCGGGGACCACAAAATCGTCAGGGGTCTTTTGGACACAGGGGCAGATGTGACGATCATTCCCTCTCGGGAGTGGCCGTCACATTGGGGCTTGCAAAACGCAGCTGGCACGATTCAAGGTGTAGGAGGGTTCAAACTGGCTAAACAATCAAGGGGCTTTGTACAAATTACGGGGCCAGACGGACAATTGGCTTCGGTGCGCCCATTTGTTTTGGATTACACCGAGCCTCTCTGGGGGAGAGACCTTCTAGCCCAGTGGGGAGCCAAAATTGACCTTCCAAAGGCTCCCCAGGTTTTTCGGGCAGTGGCCACCGAAGAGCGCCGGACCTGGAAGCTGGATTGGCTGTCTGATGAACCAGTATAGGTCAAACAATGGCCACTTAACAAACAAAAATTGAAGGCGCTCCACGAGCTCGTTCAGGAGCAGCTACTAAAGGGCAATATTGAGGAGACCATGTCTCAGTGGAATTCTCCTATATTTGTCATCAAAAAGCCCCATAAGGACAAGTGGCAGCTCCTGACCGACCTCCGCCAAATTAATGAGAGAATTGTAGATATGGGGTCTCTCCAACCAGGGATGCCATCCCCTGCAATGCTCCCCCGAAATTGGAATTTGGCCGTGATTGACATAAAGGACTGCTTCTTCCAAATTCCTTTACACCCAGATGATGCCCCGCATTTCGCCTTCACGGTTCCTTCCATCAATCGTGAGTCCCCAGACAAGCACTACCACTGGAGATGCCTTCCACAGGGAATGAAAAACTCCCCTGTGATTTGCCAGTGGTACGTCGCTTCTCTGCTGTCCCCAGTACGTACAGCCCTCGGGGATGCCATTATTTTACATCATTATATGGACGACATCCTCGTGTGTGCAGCCGATGCCAGTTTGCTTGCCCGTGCGCTTGACCTGACAACCAAGGCGTTGGTTGCTGCAGGGTTCGAGCTCCAGCAGGACAAGATCCAACGGATGCCCCCTTGGAGGTACCTGGGCCTTGAAATTACAAAGCGGACCATTGTGCCGCAAAAATTGGCTATAAGGACGAAAGTCCAGACCCTAGCGGATGTTCACCAACTGTGTGGGTTCTTAAATTGGGTGAGACCCTGGCTGGGCATTCCCACCGAAGACCTGGCCCCCCTTTTCAATTTGTTGAAAGGGGAAGAGGGGCTTAGTTCCCCTAGGGCTCTCAGCCCAGAGGCTCAGGTAGCTCTGGAGAAGATCCAAAAAGCTATTTTGGCCAGGCAGGCCCACCACTACCATTCAGGCCTGCCATTCAAATTCATCATACTGGGAAAGTTGCCACACCTCCATGGCATAATCCATCAGTGGGATGAGACTCTGAAGGACCAAGGCTGGGGAGATAAGCTCTTAATCATAGAGGGGGTCTTCCTCAGCCACCATCGGTCCAAAAGAATGACAAGGCCACAGGAGCTGGTAGCTGAACTGATCCTCAAAGCAAGATCGAGGATCAGAAAGTTGGCAGGATGCGATTTCGAATGCATTTACATACCAATTGAATTGGAATTGGGCCAATTAAAAATGAAGACGTTCAAAGAACTGCTGCAAACTATTGAGAACCTTCCGTTTGCGTTGGATAGCTACACTGGGCGGATTGCAGTAAATCGGCCGGGCCACAAATTATTTAATTCAGAATTTAAATTATCACTAAAGATGGTCCAAAGTAAGGAGCCTCTGGATGCAGTGACAGTTTTTACAGACGCGTCTGGAGCATCCCACAAGTAAGTGATGACTTGGAAGGATCCTCAGACTCAGCAGTGGGAGACAGATGTTGCTGTTGTGGAGGGTTCTCCACAAATTGCTGAGTTAGACGCAGTAGTCAGGGCATTCCAGAGGTTCCCGGGACCTTTCAATTTGGTAACAGATTCTGCATACGTTGCCGGTGTAGTGTCCAGAGCTCAATCAGCAGTTCTGCAGGAAGTCTCTAACCAAAAATTATTTGAATTGCTTACTAGGCTCATCGATTTGGTCTCCCACCGCGAGCATCCGTTTTTCGTAATGCATGTGAGATCACACACAGAGCTGCCTGGGTTCATTGCTGAGGGCAACCGTCGTGCCGATTCCCTGGCCACGGCTGCAGTTGCGATGGGCCCGCTCCCAGATGTGTTCAGCCAGGCTAAGATCAGCCACCAGCTGTTCCACCAGAACGCGCCTGGCCTGGTCCGGCAATTCCATCTGACCCAGGACGGGCCAAGGCGATCGTAGCCACATGTCCCCAATGCCAGCGTGACCAGATGCCCACCATTGCCTTAGGGGCTAATCCCAGGGGCCTGGTGAGCTGCGAGGTGTGGCAAATAGATGTAGCACACATCCCTTCTTTCGGTCAATTGTGTTACATCCATGTCTCAGTGGATACCTTCTCTGGTGCTATCTATGCCTCTGCCCACACAGGTGAGAAGGCTGCGGATGTCCAGAAGCACCTGCTTCTGGCATTCGCTGTCTTGGGCATCCCTATGACCATCAAAACTGACAATGGCCCAGTGTACACGTCCAAGGAAGTGCGTAGCTTCCTGCAACAATGGGGAATAGTGCATAAGACAGGCATCCCCTATTCCCCGACAGGCCAAGCCATGGTGGAGAGGGCCCACCAGAGCCTGAAGAAGACCTTAGCTCGGCAGCAAGCTGCTGTGAAGGTGGAGACCCCCCACATCCAGTTGTCGAGAGCACTTTACACTCTCAACTTCCTTAATTGCTCTTTCGACAACCCTAATCCTCCAGTGGTCCGACACTTCGGCAGTCACCAGCAGCTGCAGCCTAAAGCCAGGCCGCTGGTCCTTATCAAGGATCTGGAGACCTGGTGGACGGAGGGGCCCTTTGACCTAGTGACCTGGGGGAGGGGATACGCTTGAGTGTCCATGCCCTCAGGCCCCCGCTGGATACCATCCAAATGGGTCAGGCCCTTCACCCCAAAGCAGAGGACGCAGAAAGAGGCTGTGTCACAGGTTCAGGTGGCGTGCTGGCAGCGGCGGAGAAAACCCTCCCAAACACCATCAGTTTCCTCAGATGTTCAGTTCCTCCCCAATGCTGAGACCCCTCCTCCTACCCCTCTCCTCACTGAACTACCTCTGGTTTATGAATCCCGACCTTCCTCCCCCATTTCCTCTCCTTCTTCCGAACTTGATTTATTATTTGGGGCAGAACCATCTGTTTAAGTATTTTATGTCTAACTGTTCCCTTTTTGTCTTTTAGTACATTTCCCCAACTCACTTTTGATTTTCACCCCCCTGATTCGCGAGCTAGTCTGGAGAAAACTGACAGCACCACGCGTCGCTGTCCCTTGCAACGAGCCCATGGAAAGGAGCGACCCCTCTCCTTCAACCTCTCTTCGGAGGCAAGCCGCAGAGGAGGAGGGGGCTACCGCTCCAACATCCAGCTACTCATGGGCCAATGGACTATGTTCAGAAGACAAAGGCACTTGTCAAAACCAGCCGCGAGTCACAGCCTTTTAAGTTATTTCACTTGGACTTCTAAGTTTTACATGGACTTTTCCGTTCCTTTTATTTTTATTTGGTAAAAAACGGGGAGATGTTGTACTGTGTTCATTAAGTTCATTTAATTCCTCCCCCATTTTATGCATCTGTTCCCCTCCCCATTTTGTGTAAAATGGTTCTGCCCTCCTCAGTTTTCCCGCCACAGCCCTGCCAGTTATATTGTCAATCTGTTAGGTTATATAATTCCTCCTTCCCTTTTTCCCTTATTGTTATGGTTTAGGCCTGGCAAAGCCAAGGCCCCCATAAATATACCTTTTACCTGATATCTGCTGTGAGATGTGGCCAGGAAATAAGCAAAGCAGGCTCCAACTTAAACATAAAGAGAAGTTTATTAACTAAACTACACACACAATTACTAAACTACACACACAATTACTAACCTACACACACACAGGGAAAAAAAACAAGGAGAATGAAAACTACACAGAAACACTTCCTTATCCTCCTCCCACCAAATTCCCAAACACATTTACATTTCCCAAAAAATTATCCACACTCGGTCTGGCACCACCCTTTGGAAAAAAAAATCAAATCTTCAGCTCATAAGGGATAGACGGAGTCCTTCCTTGTGCCACGGACTTCTTGTCACAATCAGCAATCCGCCCGGTATCTTGCTATCTCGTGACATCTCCTTTCCATGCCGAGGTGCTCTCACCACCTGGCATGGGATGGGGCAGGGGCCTGCCTTCAGGGCCTTTTAAGAATGCCTCGTCTCGTTCCAAGCAGAGTACAGTCACAATCCTGGGACCTCTGTCCCCCCCCCCATGTCTTCTATACCCCCTGGGGCCGAGGGGTCTCAAAACCAAACTCTCTTGACGCCGAGCCTCCGCTTCCCCCTGCAATACAGCCTCTGCCTCACCAGGAAACAGTCCATGGAAATACAACAAAAAAAGAGTCCAGCAAAAACTGCCACTCCATCTTCCTCCATTCCTTCAACATCTCTCTTCTCCCTTTGCCAGACCCTCCTTACTGGCCTGATTTTCTTCCTTCATCTTCCACTCCTGTCCCTTTCCCAGGAAAGGCAATGTTCTGCGAAGCCTTCATTCCCCAAAGGGTTAAAAGTTCTCCCAGGTGGCCGGACTGCCCGCTGCCCCCCCCTTTCTCCTCCCAGCCGTGCTGCCTGCCGGCACATGATATCAAGTTTCAAGATATACAGTTCGAGCACGGGCTGCATTCTCTGGGGGGGGGGGGGGAATAAACTGGTCGCTCAAGGGTCTGCCACCCTTCCTCCCGGGCCTACCGTAGATGGGCCACGTGGCTCTCCCCTCCCCCAGCCCAGCCAGAAACTGGGCCGGGGGAGAGACTTCTTCACGCCGGAAATCCCAAGAGGGCTCCGAAGGCCAAGAGCCCTGCTTTTAACCCCTTGAGTTCGTAGTCTCAAGAGGCGGATCCAAATGTCCCACTGGTCAAACTAAGTGCCCATCTTAAATTCCAATTACCCATTGGTAATCACAGCAAAACAAAATATCCCAGATGTCCCATTTCCGGTCAAACCACGACACTTATATGTATGCTTTTTCTCCTCCCTGGGCCAAGTCAATCACCCCCCACTCCACCTAGTATTCTAGAAGCTTCTCCTCTTTGGGGGTTGTGGTTGACTGTGGTCCCGGGACCCCTCCCATACCTGGTACCTATTGGGCTCTCCACTATGTCATCTGTGTTAAGTTCATCCCCTCTTCTCCCCCCATTGGTCTTCTGTAAACCCCTCCCGGGTCCACTCCTTCCCTTTAAAACCCGTAAGCACCCTTTGTTCTTGGTCATTCGCTGGGACATCGTGGGCTTCTCAACAAAGCAAGTTTAGCCTCCCCCAGCAAGTGTCCAGCTCCTTCATTCTCGTCGTTTAGCAGCGATCCAGTCCGCAACCAGCACAGCCCGAGGCCTTACGACGCCGAGGGGTGCTGGCGGGTTATGCAGCGAGGTGTCGGCCTTAACCTCAGCTAGCCGGGCTCTGACCTTCTCTACTCTAGAAGGCTAAATACACGTCGCTGCACAGGACCAGAGGGATCAGCTCAGGACCAGCGACACAGAGGAGCATCGGAGCACCAGACTGGTGAGAAATCCGGTGGCAGGAGTGGGAGATGTGCACATGTGTGTTTGAGTGAGATGAGGGCCGGCAGCCGGACCTTCAAAGTGAGAGCGGAGCGTTTCTGAACTTTTGCGAGAAAGCCGGCCGGGAACCGGGGAAAGCGAGTGGAATTAGCGTGAGTGAGTCGTCCCCTAAGGGGGGAAAAAAGGCCCCCCCCCCCCCTCTGGGCGTGCAGAGGGAATAGTTGTACGAGTGGCACGCACCCAATGTAAGTCCTGACAGAGGGAAGTCAGGCAGATTTGTAAGTCCCGAGAAGGAGTCGGGTAAGCTCAAGCCCTGCAGGCAAAGTAAGTCCTGACAAAGGAGTCAGGCACAAACCCCAGCGAAGGAGGCTGCGATTTGCTTATAAGTCCTGATATGGTGAAGCCTATGAAATGGCACGTTAGGCAAACTAAAAATCAGGCAGTTGTTTTTCCTGACTGAGGGAGTCAGGCACGACCCAGATTCTTAGGCCGAGGTTTCATGTGTTCAAGTCCCGACAGATGTAAGACCTGACGTTGGAAAGTTGGGCAATCAAGAGATTGGGCAGTTGTTTCAGTATAAAGTCCTGAGCATCAGGCAGAAATTTGAAGTTTGGTGGAGGAGGCTGAAGCTCCTCAAAGAAGGTTTTTTTGAAAATTACCGGTCAGGAGAGGCACCTTTGGTACTTTTTACTGTTGAGACCTGAAAAATGGGAGGGTGTAATAGTAAAAAGACCGCAAGAGACTGAGGTATGTACATCCCAATAGTCCCTTAGGAGAACTGCTAGTAAAATAGGACTCTATGGAGGCCACGGAGGGATTAGATAAAGTGAAAAGGATCCATTATTGTGTAGAAGTCTGGCCAGAATTAGAGGTGCAAGGAGGATGACCTTGGTGTGGGACAAAGGATAAGTGGATATGCCAACAACTGAGTCATTATCTGACAGCTCAAGGAGATACTGATGCTGAGCAATTACTGTATGTATCTTGCTGGTTAAAGAACGCTATTGGGGATGAAGGGGTGCGAATTTGTAAGGTACAGAGGAAGGAAGAGGGGAATGAAGGAGGGGATGATAGGACTAGTAAAAGATGGGACCCCCTGGATTATTTGCCTCCTTCTGCCCCTCCACCTTATAATCCTGTTCTTCAAACACCTCAAATGGCAGGTCCGGTTCTTTCCCCGGCAGCCATCTCATTACCACCTGCTCAAATTCCTCCTTCTACCTCTTCAGCTTCCCCTATGATAAACCCAGTATCCCCTCCAGTAACCACTCCCTCACCACCCTCAGCTCCTCCAGTTCCTTCTGCATCACCACAAGTGCCTACTCCACCTGCTGCATTCTCCACCCCTTCTCCAGCTCCACTTAATATCCACTCAGGCTCTTCTCCCCCTCCAATTGCTGTCCCTTTACCTCCTCCTAGTTGGGACACAAATGCCTCCTTGCCCAGTAAACAGCTATCAGCAAATACACCTGCTGATGGGCAGAACGTTCAGGGTAACCCAGATATCCCTCAAAGTAGTTTGGCATCTGAAGATGGGCCGTACTGTAGTACCAGATCCAAGACCTCCAAGGCAGAGAGACTGTTTCCCCTCAGAGAGGTTCCTATGGGAGGACTAGCGGGAGGTGTTGGCTTTGTGAATGCTCCCCTAACTGCTTCTGAGGTGAGAGGATTCAAGAAAGAGTTGGGGCATTTAGCAGAGGACCCAGTGGGCATAGCCAACCAAGCGGATCAATTTCTAGGTCCAAATATCTACAGTTGGGGGGAGATGAATTCCATCCTGAATATATTATTTTCCCCAGAAGAGGTCCAGATTATAAGGGCAGCTGGCATAAGAATATGGGAGAAAGATAACAGTCCAGGACCCCAGGTGCCATCAGGTGAACAGAAATTGCCACTAACGGATCCCAGCTGGAACCCTAACCAGGAGGAGGGGAGGAAGGCCATGATGGAATATAGATCTTTGATCATACGGGGGATTAAAGAGTCAGTTCCCAAAGGAACTAATACTCAATTGGCATTTGAGGGTGCTCAAGAGAAGGATGAAGCTCCTGCTTCCTGGCGTAACCGCCTAAAGCGGAACTTCCAGTTGTACTCTAGAATAAACCCAGACACCCTAGAAGGTCAAATGCTACTAAAAGTCCAATTTGTTACCAAATCTTGGCCTGATATACGGAGAAAATTGGAAAATATGAAAGATTGGCAAGAGAAGGACATAAATGAGTTATTAAGAGGGGCATTGAAGGTGTATTTAAGGAGGGAGGAAGAAAAAGCAAAGGCCAAGGCTAAGATCATGGTTGCTGTAGCTAGAGAAAGTGCAGGGTGGGCAGGTCCATCACCAGGAGGAGGCAAGGATAGGCCTCTTTTACTGTTAGGTACAAGAGGGATGGAGAGACCTCAAGTCCCTTTGAGAGAACGACATTGCTCTTACTGTGGAGAGTCAGGACACGTCAGGAGGTTTTGTAGAAAGCTCAGTCTCGATGCAGCAATAGCCAGGGAACAAGATAATTTAGGGAAGATCCTTAGAGGTGACGATTAGAGGGTCAGGGGCTTTACACTTTAGGGGACACGATGCAACATCTAGAAGAACCCTTGGTAAACTTTGAAGTGGGACCCCTAAATGAAGAATTTGAATTTTTGAGTAGCTACAGGAGCAGATAAGTCTTGTCTCAACAAAGTAACATCTGAAGTTAGACAAAAACAGCTAAGTAGAAAGGATATCCAATACCACAGAAACTGGCCAGTAACACTAAACTTGTAATAAGTGATGTGAAAGTAAAAGGTACCTTATTGTTGTCTTGTTGTATGTGTGGGAGTGAGTCACAAGCAAAGTCAGCCTCAACTTCCCAGGCAGGTGAAAAGGGGGCAGTGGAAGTGTGTGTGTGACCTGCAAACCAGGCCTGTGTCCCCCAGGCGGGTGGGGGGCAATGGCCAAAGTGTGTGTGTGTGTGACCTGCAAACCAAACTAGTGCTCCCCAGATGGGTGAGGGAGCCGTAGCTGTAAGAGCATGAGTGACACGCAGACAGCCTCACAGGTGAATGTGCACCAGAGGCAACCAGAGTCAGGGCCCTTCAAGAGGCCCAGAGATACTGAGACCTGTGGGCCAACCCCAAGGTGAGGGGGGGCTACAGGGACCCGTGATTTTCTACTAATGATGATCCAGTTTGTTTCGAGGGTGTGAAGGAATGTGTGAAAGTGAACGAGAAATAATGTAGACGAATTAAAGTAGAGGTAACGTAGATTGTGCGTTATAAGTTTTACCATGTCTCCTTAGAGGGAAGTGCATTGTGTAGAAGAATAGTGTGAGAAAAAATAAAAATTTAAGTGTAAGGGGTTGAAAGATTTAAGCTGTAAGTGAAAGTAAGAAACAGAAGCAAGAGATAAATAGATAAGATCTTGAAAAATAGAACATAAAACCAGTGAATTAAATACACAGAAAAAATAGGAGAATAAAAGCACTCTGGGAGTTAAGTTAGCTAACAGAAATACAACTCCTTGCAAAATACAGAGTATGCAGAAGTTGATGAGAGAAACATGCAAGCTATGGAAAAAGAGAAATTACCAATAACATTAAACAGAGAAACTGAGTTTTGATCAAATCATAAAAGAGCAGACCATTAATGCCTGTGTTTGAAAGCCCGTTTCAGGTACCCTTCCTTACTAATTCGATGGTGCAGACCAAAAGAAAAAGGTTGGACCCACATCACTCTCACCCCCTGGCATTGGACCAGGATTCAACATCAGCTTTCTTCCTCTGGCATTCTGGCATTGGACTGGACTCCATCACATTCTCCCTCTGGCATTGGACCGGACTCCACCCCACCCTCTTCTCCTTCTGGCATTGGGCCAGAGTCCCAGTTTTTCCCTCTGGCATTGGGCCAGAGTCCACACCACTCTCACCTCCGGGCACTGGATAAGGATACAACCACATCACAAGCTAAATCACCTGAGTATACTGTGATAAAAGGACCAAAAGATTTAAAGTTGACTCTCAGAAGGAAGAGTCAAAAAGACTGAACTGTATGGGAAAATTGGTATCAGAGCTCTAACATTGCTTAAAATGTTTCAAGACGGTTCTGTGTAAACTATGTTGGTTAAAAGTTTAAGACTGTAAATAAGTAATTCTGGTTAAGTTCCCCAATTTAATTCTAAAGACTCCAGGTTAATCCTCTACAGAGCACTCTCCTAGGAGAAACCAAAATTGGTAGGGAACAGACCAAGAGAGGTTTAACCAGAGAAGCGGGTAGAAGAGACTCTAAAGAGCTTGGAAGCTTCTTCTACTGAGAAATTCCCCAAGAGGCAAGGCCGGGTGGGCAGGCTGTGCAAGATGACCCATACTGGACTCTTGGGAAGGGTAGTAATGATGGCTCTGATTGCTGGTGGTGCTCCGGGCAGCCCAGGAGAGCCATGCAGTGAGTGCTACCAACTCCTCTATGAGGAGGAAGAAGTGAGCTCCTGGTCTAGAGTCCACATCAGCTCTAACCCAAATTGTGTTAACCTCTCCCAATTGGTCCTTTATTAGAAAAATAAGAGAATGTATTGGATAGCACACAATACTGCCACTTTTAGGCAGCCACTCCTAGGAGAGTGCCCTATAGGGGAAGCCTGGTTGTGCTTTGAATGTGATGCTGCAGAAACAAGCTCAGTAGATCTAGTAAAAAGAAAAGAAATGGTAAAAATGGTAAGAAAAATGGTTTGTAACAAGTATTTAGCAGTGAAGTATTCAGCTACCCAGTGGATCCCAAGAGATCCAAACAAATTAGAGTCTGTTGAAAAAAAAAGAAAGAGACAAGTGTACTCACCATGAAGTTTATGAATGTTATGAGTGTACTGAAAAAGAGATAAACCCCTTTTGGAAAATGAAAGAACTATGTAAATGTAGGAAATGACCAATAGAAGCTGAAAACACATTTCAGGGGAGCTCTAAACCCCTAGGTTTGATCTCTGATACCACAGCACACACCAAATTGTCAGGAGACCGGTCTGGCAGCTGCACTGCTAGAATGATAAAACAATTTTCTTCTTGTTGCCCAAAGAAACTGGATCCAGTTTAGGAGTTCCTATATATAATGATTTGGGAGAAATTAAACAGAACAAGCCAAGTGAAATAGAAATTGAGGAAATTCAAAATTGTAAAAGACAAGTTCAGACTCCAATATCTATGTTGAACAAAGTCATCAGGCTCCAGGCAGTATTAAAAATAAAGAATGCAATTATTAGGAACATTTCAAACGAAATAAAAAGATTAGCATGTGTAAATAATCAAGAACAAACTCCTACACTTGATTCCAGTTGGTGGGAGAACCTAGAGATTTTCAAAAAGGATGTATGGGAAAAAGTGGTTTTTCTCACTGTGTGTATACTTGGAGGATTGCTCTTTTTACTATGCTTATTCATTAAAATAGTATTTGCCATGCAGACCAACCTAAAGAAACCAAGGAAAGGAACAAGGTTAAGCAACAGTGATTACCAAAGTGCTCAAGAAATTTATAGTCAATTCAAAAAATTAAATATGAAGCTCAAAAATTGTAAGTTTATGCAAGCTTAAAATTTAAGCTCCATCAAAGAAAAAGAGGGGGGACTATTATTAACAAAAATTCTGCCAATTTTTTTCTGTGAGAAAAAGATTACCACTGTTGCTGCTGGGGTGCTGCTTGTGTTATGGTAATTGCGGGTCGTTGTTGTTAATAGTTGTTTTTGTATCAGTAAAAGCCCTGGCTGGGGCGAGTTAATGGCCCTTCTCTGAGACAGTGAAGGGTGGGGACATCCCGAACAGTGAGGAGAAGAGACTTGAGGGGAGGGATGTGCAAAATAACTCCAAGGACCAGCATGCCATGAGAAGCTACTGCTTCTAGCTTGCTAAAAAAGACCCCAAAAACAACGAGCCACCTAAGAGTTGAGAGATTGGAGTGATATCTACGTCAGGAATGGAGTGCTGAGCCTGCAGGGATGCTGAACACCTTCAGAGTCCCTCTCACCCTGACCATGGAGTCGTCCCGAAACCGGGAGCAGACAGAGCAAGGCGGCGAACAGTAACATCGGAAGGGGTCACCACGCCCTAAAGGCTCCCACGAGGACCGGACCCCCAGTCCTGCCCCTAGTGGACAAAGCTGCGCATATCCTCCTCCTCTGAGTCGCCCTGGGAGACACGACGGGAGACTGCAGCCCTGCCGAGCTGCCCAATCCTGAGCTGATCACTTTTAATAAAGGCATTAAAAGCCCTGTTTATTTCATGAGTGACAGGTGCAAATTACAAAATGAAAGGGCCTACAGAAATTTAAAATTTTCTAATTTTAGAAAAACATAGTATTAGCATCAGATTCCAAGAGCTTAGAGATATAGGAGCAGCAAGGAAATGCTCCCAGAAATGTTTTCTAGCCTGAAGAGACAAGCTAGCCACAGGAACAAGAGAGAGTCACTTCTTTTAAAATGTGTGAATTACGGAATGCAAGAGCCATTGGCCCTTTCAGCTTCTGTTTTTAACAAAAAGTAAGCTATTAACTTGTGTTTATGAAGACTTTAGTTGGACTTCAATGTTTTTGAGACAGCTTCTGAGCAAAATACAAAGAAACTACATTACATATTAGTAAATGCAGCATCTAGAATAACAACTACATAGTCGTATCTCATAGTTAAATGTTCAGTTCTTCATAAATTGTGATCAAGTCCATGAAATGCAGTACCTAATCCAGTTAAATCCCACCTACACCTCAGATTTGCTTGTGTAACTAATATTTTCCACTCCACTCCCTATCCCTTCTCTCACCACAGTCCTCAAGCCCTCAGCCAGGCACAAGCCAACTTCTCACCTCAACTGCTGCTAGCAATTACCAAGCACCTGTTGGTAATTACCTGAGCACCTGTTCCACCCACAGCAGCTGTAGGTCCCTGGCTGCTGGGAGAACAGGTCTGAAGTGCAAACCCGAACACCACCACCCCCCCACCCACCAAAAAAAAAAAAAAAAAACTTTTCTAAATAATTTGAGACTAGTAAAAGATCAGGACATGGAGGGACTTGTTTATCCCCTTTAGGCCAATCAAGAAAAAATTTATAGCCTTCTCTGGAAAGGGAAGACTGGGGGGTTTTTCTTGAAGCAGAAGCATGTTTTATCAGCCCAGTTTCCTTCCTCATTTGTTCCTGCTCCCCAGGAGGCCATTCACTAGGCATATATATAAATATCTATGTCTGAAAACACATCTACATGAGTGCATGACTTACACTGGTGCAATTTAAAGCATAGTTTTTATTGTACAAAAATGCAAAAATCTGTTCTAGAAGAGGCACATCTTGTGGAGCTGTAAGGACCCTGACAGCACATCTGCTACCAAAACAACAATTCCTGCTCTGCAGTGGCTTAAGCGGGCTGAGATGGAAGTGTTTCTTCATCAATGCATAAACCACAACAAAGCAGTGGTGACAAGCCTTTTTTCCAAGTCTGACTGAAGGTTTGGGAAGCAGGTCTGCCTGCAGAGGGCACACAGAAGCATGACACGTTTGCCTACTGTGCACCTACAATTTCTACACCATCATATCACTACTTGGTCACTGAGCAAGCTGACAGTGTATGACAGGTTATCTGTCCTGCATAGAAAGTCACAGAGAGATGAAGAGAGGAAGAAAACACGGAAGATGACAATGCAAAAGTAGTTGAAGAAATGTGGCAAGGATGAACATGAAGGGACAGAAATAAGAAGAGACCATACCCTTGAACTGTAAAGTCCTGTCAGGAAACTGCAAGTACTTGCATATATGAGTTCACCACCCGGACTTGCATGCTTCTCCACATTTCCATTATTTCAAAAATTTTGCTTCCTGGAAAAGCTGCCAGGTCTCCAGTACCAGTTCTAGCTCCCTTCCAGCAGTCTGCATCTGAGCAGGGAGTTGAAAATAGATCAGGGATTACCTTTTACGCTGTAAGCATTCAAGACAGCCAAAGAACTTTGAGGAAAAATGCCATACTTAGTGCCCAGGACAAAGAGAACTTTAGAAATTGCAAGAAGGAAGTATTGATTGAGGGTCACAGTTATGTTGAGGTTTAGCCTTTCAAAGGTTTGTTGCTTTTCTTCTGAAAACTGCCGGTGAGAAAGCCTAGGCAGAAAAGGGAAGGAGAAGCTATGTGAACAAACCCATAGCTGTACCCAAGGACAGAAGCAGATTTCTTCTTCACCAGGCTGAAGAGAGTGGTTTTATTATTCGAAAAACAAAAGCCAAACTACCCCAAGTCAAATATATATTCTCCCACTACATTTAGACATTACAACAATAAAAATGCACTATAAAACTACTGCAGTAAATTAGTCAGTTAGGAACAATAAACAGGGACCATGTTAATAGTATCCATATCTATCTTTGGAAAGATGAGCAATTACAATCTCATCCCAGCTCATGCTCAGTATTTACTACAATCTCAAGTAACAATAAAGTCAAACACAACAGATGACTGATGTTCCTACCTTCTGCTTTCCAAACAGAGTTTCAAAAGATAGTTTATTGCAAAATCAGTCTCAAGTATGTTCAAGGCCTTGGGAGCTCTCTAAGCTAAATTAGGAACAGAAATAAAAACTATCTTGATAACAAAGTTATAAAGATCACAACTTTAACATCCCACATATAGAATCCGTTTTAATATTTGTGTAAAGCCAGTATTATAATATTAAAGTTTGTATATACCATTCTATTTGTAATATTGCTGAAAGAAGGCACACTTTTCTAAATCCCTACTGGCTTTGGTAACTGCTAAAGGTAATGTAGATTGGGCTGTACTACTGTTTACTCAACTTTCAGTTGCACAGAAATCTTGGATACTTTAGTGCATACATCTGTAATTCTGACATTTTCTGAAATTAAAGCGAGATGAGAAATGGGCTAAATTCAGGTACCTAAAGTTACATATCAAGATTTGCAGACATAAATCAAATACACAAGGAAAGCTTTTCATCTGCACTTTTCAATTATCCTAATTACATTTTCAGCTAACCCCTTGACTCACCTCAGGCACATCCCCAATGCCTTCCCTCCCAGCAGCTCAGAGCTGCATTGCACAGCGCTTGCTGTGCGCCAGAGAGCACAAAGCAGGCTGGCCTGGTGGGCCTGAATATTTCTGCCAAACACTCTTCATCTCACACCTTTGCTCTGGCTCGGTGCAGAACTGCAGGACTGCAGGCGCTTCCTCCCAGAACTGCGTGAGGCCCTGGCTGCTGCAGATGTGCCCTGCCAAGCTGTCCCTGCCTCATGCTGGCCTCGCTTCCCCACAAGTGCCGGGCCTGAAGGAGGCTGCCCTGTGCTCCAGCCTGCTGAGCAGCCCGGCTCCCTGCCCTGGTGCCCAGAGTGCTGCACACACTGCTGACCTTTGCTAGGAATTGCAGGGCAGCCGGCAGAAGAGGAGGAATCTTCAGCCAGCCCAGCAGCCCGTGGCTGCCCTTGGCCTTTCTCTGCTCCTGGGCATACGCCAGACGGCCAATGCCTCCAGGCCAGGCTGTGCCCAGCACGGCTGCGCTTCCCCTCGGGAGCAGCCAGCTGCCACCTGGGCTCTGAGAGCGGAGGATTCGCCCGCTCCCAGGAAGAGGCACCCAGGGCCCAGCTGCTGCCTCTTGCAGCTCCAAGGGCCTCCTTCCAGCCTGCCTCTGCTGGGGCTCAGGCTGCTCCGGCCTCTGCCAGGGCTCTGCTGGGGCTCCAGCCCGGGCAAGGCCAGGCCCGCTCTCGCCTCACAGGCGCTGACAGCTCTGCACCACAGGAGACCTTCCCGAGCACCCTCTCTGATCTTTCTGCTTTCTCACTTGAGCAAGGCTCTCCTCCAGCCAAAGACATTACACCTAGGGATACAAATCCAAGTGGCAGGAACCCCAATGCTCTCCAGTCACAGCTGAAGGCCTGCATCTGTGCAAGATGTTTGGGCTGCTCCATTCTTCCTTTGGTTTTGCCTTCAAATGCCATTGCTCTTTCTGCCTCAACTAGAAGTGTCACAGATGTACCAAAATGGGCCAGTGTGCTGGCCAAAGGCAGTGTGCTCTGGAGATGATGAATGAAGAGTCTTCCCAGCTTTCAAAGCACATTGCAAAAAACAACAATCCCTTCTTTTTAAATTCTAACAGTTTAGTAGCAATAAAATGGTTATTAAGATAGTAATAGAAGTTAGAATAATAAGAATTTGGACAATCAGAGTTAGAACAGTAAAGGACAATGAAAACAAAGACATACGGACAGTCCTGGTGCCTCCTGGGCAATTATGCGCCAAAAGCACACGCTAACAAAGGATTAGCCCTTCAAAGCAATAGCCTGTTGCATATTCATGTATCTCATACATGATGCATAAATTCTTTTCAAACAAAGGGTGTTCTCTGCTTATTGTCAAGTTCTCCCCCTTAATCCTGTTGGCTCCTCAAAGTCGGGAAGGAGGTGGAAGAAAGTTGGTCTTTTCCAATAAGGATGCAAGATTCTTCCCTTGGGGCTTTTGGTGTCCTGTTGCTGTCATCTCTGGGCAAAGAATTTCCAGATTACCCCATCCCTTTCTTGAGCTAGTTTAAAAAGTATCTTACATCGCATAGCTCCTGTTTTACATAATGTTATAACCTAAAACCATATTTACCACTGAAATAATTACCAGTATAGCTGGACGGGACATACATGAGCTTGTCTGGCCTTTGCTGCTTGACCAAATAGCGGCAACTGTGGAATTTTACCCCAGAGACACTTTTGGCTAGCTGGATGCTGCAGTTGGGCGCTTGGAGGCAAGTCCAGGCATGCAGGAGTTGGTGGAGAAGCTTTAAGGCAAGGTGAAGGAAAGGAGTCGGTTCTGATGGAGGGTTTCGATGCAGAGCTTCATTCCTGGCCCACAGGCCTCTGGATCCAGCAACGGCTCCAGGAGAACTCCCAACCGCATGGTTTGCTCGCCCTTTTACCCGGGGCAGAGGGGCAGGGAAGGAACACCAACCAGGTACGGGGGCGGGGAAGTCTCAAGGGACAGAGGACACCTGGATGGCCCAATGTCCTTCCAGGAGGGGAGGGCATCTTTTGAATTCTGCCAATCACTCGACGCCCTTCTGGAACGCCAGGATTGACAGACAGCGCTCAACGGGGGTCAGGGTGTGGAAAGGAGGGATGATTGACACACCTGGCAGGGAATTATCAGGGAGGAACCTGGGGTATCTAAGGCAAACCATGACATCACACCACAACATAGCACACTACTTAAAAAAATACAGTACTACTAAGACAACATAACACATATAGTATATTAATTTTATATATATATATACATATATATATTAAAAAATTTTAATATCTGTGAAGAGCCTATCCTGTAATATGTACTTTTCACAACACCAAAGAAGCCATTGCACCTTTAAGAGACAGCTGACAACTCAGAAGGAAATGCTCAGCTTGTTCACAGGGTGAGAAAGAAAGGATTCTTCCAGATGAGTTAAAGTTTCAGAAACTTTATTTATTTAAAATCCTACTCTATAATCCTGTAGGGTGATATTTACAGAAAAATGGACAGGCACTAAATGAACCAGCCTAAGTTTCTGGAGCTAACTAAACTAACTAACCTTCTAGGACTAAGTCAGGTTTTTAGTAAAGCTGCATTCAACTTTGTGGACAAAAAGGTGATGTTGCGAGCAGAAAGAAGAAGCAGAAGAGTTGCTGACAGACAAAGGGGCAGCAACCCAAATAAAATGACCCTTACAGCATCTACCAATTAGATTAAGAAAAAGATGCAACCAAACAATGCACGACTACAGAAAGCTATAGGATAGGAACTAATTATAAACTATGTTTAGAAGCACAATAAATGGCTTCTCCTTGATTCACATTAAATTGTGCAGAGTCTTTTTTCTTTTCTCCACATAGCCCTACTCTAAATCCTACTCTACAGTCCTACTCTACAATCCTACTCTAAGATGGCTATGGAGAAAATGGTCCTGATATGATTATAGCACTGTTTGCTTCTCTGTCCTCCTCTTCACTGAGATGATGAGTGGTGCCAGGGTGGATGTAGCCTCAGCTGATGTTACAAATGGATGCTGTTCACAAAATAAACCCCAAAAACCAAAAAACGAATACAAAAACAAAAGCAAAAACGAAAACAAGCACAAACAAAAAACCCAAAACCAAAACAAAACAAATAAACCAAAAACAAACAACAAACCAAACAACAAAAAGACAAAGAACAGTGAACAGTGAGCCATTACTTTCCAAGCTCAGTGCTTCACAGGCTCAGTTGGGATTGCTCTGGGTCCTAAAAAGGCCCAGAAAGAGGAGCAGTGGGACCATCTGCTACCCAGCAGTCATGTGCAGGACCCTGCCATCATAGGCAAACCTGGCCCAGAATCCCACTCATCCATTTATTCAGGTTTCTTTATCTTGTTGGGATTTTTGCCCTGCCAGTGCTCTAGAAATGGTGCTTTCTCTCCCTGGGTTATCTTGCTTTCAGCAAATTCCAATGACTCACACAGGTCCCTGCCTTTGAAAGACAGGCACTGTGCTAATTCCCACAGGGACAGAAAGCAGTGTCTACCTTTCCATGCCCTGCCCCTCGTGTGCTGGATGGCACCTTCCTTCCCAGCAGGGCCAGCCCAGTGGCACTGGGCCCTGCAGTTCCCTCTCTGCCACACAACCTGGCAGTAACCCTGGCACAGTTCCCGTCTGCTTGAGCGTGCCAGGCAGCAGATGGGGCTGGGACAAGTCCCTCCCAGCTGTCCCTGTTTGCGTGGCAGAAACCTCTAAGCGTGGGCTGGGGGGCACAAACCAGGGCCCCTCAGAGTGAGCCCCCCACAGCCCCTCCTGCCCACAGCCAAATCTCTGACTGCTCAGCTGGGACTGGCTTCCTTGGGTTCCTCCACCACCATTTCATGTCTCTGTACCCTGCATTGCTCTACTTCAATTCTTTTGCCATTAGATAAAACTGAACACTCCACCAAATTACAAAAGAGGGTGACAGAAACAGTCAGAGGACAGAGCGCCTCTCCTCTCAGGAAATGCAGAGGGAGCTGGAGTTATTCAGTTTTGTGAAGAACAGGCCCCAGGGAGACTTTATTGCCACTTTCTAAGACTTCAGAGTGGCTTTGAAGAAAGTGGGGGACATCTTTTTTAACAGGGTCAGTTACAATAGGATATGGACAAATATTTTTAAACACAAAGGGCATCTAATCAGAGTAGGTCTAAGGAAGAACTTGTTTACTCGGAGCGTGGTGCTACCCTGCCACAGCTTGCCCCAAGAGCTTGTAGGTGCCCCATCCCTGCAACCATTCCGGCTCGGGTGGCAAAGGGCTCTGAGCAACCTGATCTCTTTAAAGATGTCCCTGCTCATTGCAGGACACTTGCACCGGAGGACCTTTACAGGGCCCTGCCAGCCCAGCCCAGTCTAGAATTCCTCACTGTTTTCATTTTAAGAGCACCAAGAATGGAGGTGTCAGAGGAAGGAGACCCAGACACCAATTGGTTCATTCAGGTCTGATTTATTGATCGAATACGGCGGGTTAAATACAGTTCTTAATAAGTTCATACATATTGCAAAAGCTGAGCTCAGGATTGGTTAGTTACATATCAGCAACTACACCTACTTCTACATTCTTGTGCTTATTCTTTTGTTACATTCTGCAGATATTCAGGACTAATCTCACCTCCCTTTCCTCATGTTGCAGCAAGGTCATCCGGCATTCTTGCCTGTCAGCAGTCACTGAATCAGAGACTGCTGTCCTCCCTTTTGAGCTTAACCAGCGGCATTATATCAGGATGGTTTTTCTCACTTAACCATTTATTAACAATATTCTCCATATTTCCCCCGTTTTCTTTTTGAGCAAGGAGATTAGTTTGCCAGGTTTTAGTTATCATACGGCCAACCATGTTTTGAATACAAGTAAAAATACAAGGCAAAATAAGCAAAACCAGTAAAACTACACCCAGTAGTCCTATAGCATAGATCACAAGGTTTCTCAACCATGGCCCAAGTCCTAAGTTTTTAAGCCACTCGTCAATTCCTAAACCTTCTTCTTCCTTGAGATTGTGAAGTCCTTGTTGTAATTCTTTTATCTTAGTGTGAATAGACACCGAATGATCAGACAAATTCATGCAACACATTCCTTCAAACTCTTCACATCCATGTCCTTGTGCTAAGAGCAAAAAATCTATAGCAGCTCTGTTTTGCAAAACTGCATGGTTAACACTTTGCACATCTGCAGTTAACATGTCCAGAATTTGGGATGTTTTGTTTAGCTCATCTCTTGCCCAGCACCCTAATTGCTTTGCTAAATTCATAGCCTTATTGGCAGATCCTCCTGGCAATATAGTGGAAACTACTACTTGCCTGAATGTACCCCAGAACTGTGGATCTCCTATCTGGCTGCAATCCAAGTCATGTATACTACGCTTTTTCCTGTTTGATGTTCGACTGAGTTGCATTAGCAAGGACACATTAGGGTGAAACAAGGACAATTTTCCCAGATAACAGGGTCCACCCTGTGGTTTAGCTGGTATACCATTCCATGCTCTATCTCCACAGATCAAAAATATTCCTGTGGGTAATTTCATTGGTGCCATGATGTTCGTGCCGTTACATTGACTGTAATGCTGTGGAGAGAATTCACTTAAATTCAGGGATGAATCTAAGGTGGCCCATGTGTCTTTAGGTTGATTTAAATTCTGGACATCTAAGGGTTTGAAACTGAACCATCCACCAGTTGTAGTGTTAGACATACTGGCATTTGCACTTCCAAAAAGATCCAATTCCTCAGGAGGAGAATGCAAAGAAGTGTTAAGTGATTGAATTAGTAAGCATTGGCGATAGCCATCACTCTGACCTGCAGTATACCCTTGTTGCACTGGCAATGTGATGTTTGACATGTTATGCATGCATAAAGTTCGATTACTTATTAAACTGCAAAATTCTCTAGGAGACCACACCGGAAGTCCTACCAGGCATGTTTGAAATGGGTTAGTAACTCCTCCAAGACTAAGACAAAGCGATGATTGATTAATTTGATTAGCAAGTGTTACCCATAGATTTTCTCTTGGTTGATTGAAACGTGTTATCCCTATTGCTTCACTCGCTACAGCATTGAGCAGTACAAGAAGAACAAGCTTCATTTTTCTCCCTTTCTTTTTCGTCTTTTGTCTGGCTTGTTAGAACGGTTAATGTAGACCTAAGTTAGCTTTTTGAATACACTGGTCTAATTCCGAATCAGCATCCTTGCTTACAGGTATAACGTGTGGTAGATTTAAAGGCAAATCAGCTTTACAGCGAGCTGCTATGATGCGTGAGGCACTAGTAACTTCAAACTCTCTAAGTACTTGCTGCAACTTCCATCTAACATATGCTATAGCCACTTGTTCTGCACTCTCAAAAAGCTCTAATCCTGCCCTTCCTGGCAGGCCAGTACTTTGTTCAAGAGCTCTAACCCAAATAAAATCTTGAATCCACTTCCCAAAACAAGGTCTACACCATAAATTTGCTATTGTCTTTCGTGAATACCAATAAACCTTATTACAACCCGCACAATGCAAAGCTATCCATGCATAGCACTTATCAGCATCCCTTTTGCAAACATAACAAGGAAGTGAATGTAAGTAAGGACCAGTATAAAAGTCTGTCTCTTCGATCCAATGTAACCAGTTTAATGGTGGTGTTTGCAAAGCCTCCTCACCTTTCTTACTATATAAGGCTAATAGTTCAAGCTCTTTCTTTATTGCAAGGAGTCTCTTATTTTGTAATCGTTGTTTATATTGTTGGTTGTCTTCATCAACTATACCCACCTGAGGGTTCCATAAATAAAAAAGTGTTCTAATCATAGAAACTAATTAGCCTTATTTAGAAGAGGTTGTTCCCTTTCTAGCCTTCTTTTTCTTATCAGTTTTCAGTTTTGCTGCTCCTAATTTCACTGGTCCTGTCACTTGCAAACTCAATTTTTGTAATTTTTCAATGCAATGATCTAATGCTCTTTCAGGATTCCCCCTGAAGGGCCCTACAAGAGAATGTTGTGTTAAAGGTACTAATTTTCTACACCTTGCAGAGACTATACATGATTTACTTTGAACCTTAGTTCTATTCACAACACATTGTACTTCCCAACGATAATAAGCAAGAATTTTCTGTTCAGGAGACTCATAAAGATTTAAAGCTAGATATGCATTTTGCCCCGTCTGTCTCCTTAATTCATCTTGCCAGTTTTTACCCCACGTGTGCTCGTGCTCACAAGTGTGACACCATAAATCCCATAATAATGATTGTTCTATCCAAAAAGTATTATCACAACCCCCACAACGTAGAGCTATCCAGGCAGCACAATGTGGATCATAACAGTAAAGGCAAGGTGCCTTTGCTGGATTTGCTAAATGAAAAGTTGATAACGAGTCAATAAAACCAATCAACTCCTGGGCCGTCCGATAGTGACGTGTCAGTGCTCTGTCCAACACTTCCGAGTGTCCCTTCAATTGTAGCAATAGCGGTTGTAGGACTAGGGGCAGTTTCTTCCTCAGTCGCTCCTTGTCCTCCTCCGTGAGGCGGTCCACCAGACGCTGCATCAAAAACAGGTTTAGTCCACTTAGCAGACACCCACAAAGGTCCTGTAGGTGAGGAAACACAAAGATACCCCCTACCCCAATATAATACTTTTGCAGGTTTTTCCCATAATCCTGTACTTGGGTTCTTATACTTAACCCAGACCTCTGTCTCCTCAGTATTTTTCTGATTTGACCTTGGATGATGTTTAATCGCAGGAGGGGTATCATCTTCCCCAAAAATACATAAATGATTGATCACATACAGAACCTTAGCCAAGCATGATTGTGGGTCTGTTAAATCTTGATGTTTCTCAATATATCGTTTAAGGGTGCCGTTTGCTCTTTCTACTATTGCCTGTCCAGTAGAAGAGTGTGGAATACCTGTCACATGCTTAATGGACAACCGATTTAAGAATTTCTGGACCCTAGCACATACATAAGCTCGACCATTATCAGTTTTGATACTCCTTGGAACTCCCATAACAGCAAAGCAACTTAACAGGTGCCTGATAACATGTGTAGCTTTCTGTCCTGCCTGAGCCGTAGCCCATATGTAGTGACTATATGTATCTATAGTGACATGCCCGTACTTAACTTTACCAAATCTAGGTACCTGTGTAACATCCATTTGCCATTTTTCATTTATTTCTAAACCTCGAGGATTAACTGCCATGCCTAAACCTATTCCCCCATTATGATAACTACATATTGGACATGCTCTAACAATGGCCTTAGCTTCTGATAAACTCAGCTCAAAATGTTTTGCTAACTCTCTTGCATTTTGATGATATCTGCTATGTGCCTCTCTGGCCAATGTATGCTTGTCAATAGGACAAGAGTTATCAATGGGTAAGGTAACCAATTTGTCTGCACGTTCATTTCCTTCTCCTAGACCTTCAGACCATTTATGACTCCTAATATGAATCACAGAATACGCTGCATTTCTCTCTCGTAAAGCTTTCCTCAATTGTATCAATAACTCATACAATCGTTTATTATTCACTTCCTTAATTGCTGCTTCCTCTATTCGTCTGGCTACTCCTGCAACATACATAGAGTCTGTAACCACATTTAAAGGCTCCTGTAAATTAGACACTGCCCATACTACTGCTAACAATTCCAAGGTTTGTAAGCTATCTGCAGGATCTGCTGTAAGGAGTTGATGCTTCCATTGTCCTTTTTCTTGCCAAGTGACAGCAGCACACCTTGATTTCTTTCCCGCATCTGTAAAAGCTGTAATAGCTCCTTCTATAGGGCGTTCTTCTCTTAATGGTCGAGTAATCCAGTTCCATTCTGTCATTCATTGCAAAACTTTAGGCACTAATTTACTGGTTTCTACTTTAGCAGATGATGCTAATAATGCTTCCTGAAAATTCTTTGAATTAATCAAGTACCAGTCCAAAGTTTCTTTTTCCATAGGCAATCTAATGGTAGCAGGTTCTCGACCATCCACTTCAATAATTCTGAGACACCCTTTTTTGATTAACGCAGCCAATTGTTCAATTTTTGAAAATATTGTTTTCTTATGTTGCAATGGTGGTGACAACCATTCTAAAACCCGTATCTCCCCCGTTTTCTCCTGTTGTTGAGAGAGAGCACCAAGTAAATGACAAGGACTATTCCAGGTAATAAGGTCAATAGGGCAGTCGAGTTGTCGACGAGACACATACCCTTGTTGTACACAGTTACTAATTTGCTGCAAGGTAAGATGGTGCTCCTTTGTCAGATGTACAGGAGTAGTAGGGTCAATACCCTTTAACAAAGGTCGTAGGGTTTCTAACAAATGATTTGGTATTCCCACAATAGGTTTTAACCACTGTAAGTCTCCCAACAATTTCTGTGCATCATGCAAAGTCTTAATATCCAGTTGTAATTCCAATTTTTGTGGTATTACTTTTTGATCTGTTAAAGTCCACCCTAAGTATTTCCATGGCTTTGTAGTTTGAATTTTTTCTGTAGCAATAACAAGTGAATATGCTGCAAGAGTGTTCCTAATGGTGTTAATCTGCAAAGAGGAAAATGGTTGTTGCTGTGCAAACAAAATATCATCCATGTAATGATATATTATGGTTGTTGGCCATTTGCGATGTAATGGCTGTAATGCAGCATCAACATAAAGCTGACATAATGTGGGCGAGTTGCGCATCCCTCGTGGAAGTACCGTCCATTCAAATCTTTTATCCGGTTCTCCCCGATTTATTGCTGGTAAAGTAAAAGCAAATCTTTTCATGTCATCAGGGTGTAACCCAATAGTGAAAAAACAATCCTTTAGATCAATAATTAAAAGCGGCCAATGTTCTGGGATCATAGCTGGATTTGGACGACCAGGCTGTAAAGATCCCATAGGTTCCATTTGTTCGTTTACAGCTCGTAAATCATGTAACAAACGATATTTCCCTGATTTTTTCTTGATAACAAAAATAGGTGTATTCCAAGGGCTCGTAGAAAGTCGTAAGTGTCCCTGTGAATATTGTTCCTTTACCAATTCATGGGCATGCATAAGACTCTCCCTTTTTAATGGCCATTGCTTAACCATCACCGGTGTATCTGTTTTCCAGGTGAGTGGAATGGGGAAAGTCCAAGCAATGGCAATCACCCCAAAGGGTGATGATTAGTTAACACCACTCTCAATTGTGTTAAAATGTCCCTTCCAATTAAACAAGAAACTGTAGGAGGTAATTGAACAACTGAAAACACAGCAGATACTTGTTGATCATCAACACACACTAACAAAAGTGGTAATCTACTTGCTAATGTAAATCCTCCTACTCCGATGAGCATGTTTGATGATGGGAATAGAGGCCAATGCTGTGGCCATGCTTCTGGAGAAATAATGCTGGTATCTGCTCCTGTATCCAATAGTCCATAAAGGGTTATGCTTTGATGTCCATGGGTAATTTCCACTTTTTGTTTTGGTCTATTTTGTAAATCCACAGTCAAAAGTGTAACACCAGTAGAGCCAAAACCCTTTTCATCCCGCGTTTGTCCAGTAAATGATGGTATACCAGATGTCATTTGTGATAATGGTATTAATTGTGCAATACGTTGTCCTTTTGTTATTTTAATAGGAGGATAAAGGGTGTAAACCATAATTTGTATTTCCCCTGTATAATCCGCATCGATAACACCAGGTAATACAAATAATCCAAGCATAGTTATTGAAGAACGTCCTAATAACAATGCTCCACATTTTTGTTCATTTAAAATGAGAGGACCCTTTACTCCAGTTGGTATCCTCTCCGGCCGATTCGTCATTAATGTGACGTCTACTGCTGCTGATAAGTCCAGGCCGAGGCTCCCTGCTGTGTCTGGTTGCAGACAGGAGGTGGCAGCGATGTTGCGTCGGCAGCTGGTGTCTCCGATGTCACGGCGGCTACTTGTGTCTGGGCGCGGCTCGCCTGCTGCGCGCTCCTGGGATAGTTTCCCGACCGGCGCTTACAAGCTGCAGAGTTGTAGGAACCGGATCGGCAGTTGTGACACCATATCCCAGTTGCTCGACATGTTCGTCGCGTATGTCCCTCACTGCCGCATCTGTAGCACTTGAGGAATGATCTCGAGCCCTGCGTAACCGCCAGTGAGCCACTTCGGAGAGGAGCAAGAGCAGCTAACACTTGACTTTGAGTAGACTCTGCTTGCTTTTGTAATCCTAACCCTAGCTCCTTTAATGCATCTATTACAAATGCCTGTGAAGCTGTTGGCATTAATGCCATTCACTCTAACGCTTCCTCAATGGTCCAATTTGCCCCTAAAGTAGCTAACACTCTTTGTGTTGCTGGATTGCTATTTTGTAAGGTACACTGCTTCAATAGCGCCCCCTTCATGTAGTCTGCAATGCCAGCCCTATCTATAGCAGCAGCTGCCCTATCTATAAAATTCCCAAATGATTCTTCTCTACCTTGTTTAATGCCCATATAAGCCAGTAACCCTCCTGGTTCTTTAAACATATCTATTGCTGCACGCACTAATCGCATAGACTCTCTAAGCCTATCTGCTCCTGCTAACATCTGCGCCTCTGTACACAAATATGCTCCTAGGCCCATAAGCTCTTCCATTGTCACTCCACGTAATGGATCTCCTTGAGCTCGCTGTACAGCAACTGACTCATTGACCAACGCCTGCCAATGTGCATTAAACAATAACTGCTGATGCTGAGTAAATATCAACCGAACTATTCCTCTTAAATCATTTGGACATAAAATCTGAGTATTAAAAAGATAATCTAACATTTGCCTAACAGGTTCACTTTTTACTCCAAACTGACTAACTGTAGAACGTAACTGAGCTAACAACTTCCAGTCTAAAGGCTCATATGCTGCCAAATTATGCATAAGGTTCCCCTGAGCATCATACTGTGGTGTATATGTAACCGGACATGCAAGGCTAGAAGCTACTTCCATTGCCTCACCATCCCCCATTTGCATTACTTCTTTTGCCACAGCAGCCCAAGCTTCCCTTCTATGTTTAGCCATCTCCCCCCATAGGTCACTGTGTGCCCTCGGGATAGGATCTGGCCCTTTAAGGGTGCTATGCTGCCGGCACTTTGATACAGACACTGAGGTTTCCTGTGGGGGAAGCGGCCCCCCCGCTGGAGCTACCTCATTCTGGGGAAGTGGCGGAGGCAAGGCTGGTGAAACCGGAGCCAATGAAACCGGAGCCGGCTCGTGCGAGGGAAGCAACCCCCCCACCGAAGCCGACTCACGTGGGGGAAGCGGCGGAGGCAAAGCTGGAGGCGGAGGTGAAGCTGGCTTGCTCCCACCCCCACCATCCAACCCGCCTGAAGCTGGCGGCGGAGGCGAGCTCTTACCTCCACCATCCAACCTGCCCTCCTCCCCCAACAGTAAGGGTGCAGACGGTTCCACACTATCTATAGGAAAATCCTGCACACCACTCTGCTGGGGACTCTTAGGCATAAGTATCTGAGTTACAGAAGGTGCCAGGGGATCATCCTCACGACCATACCCTATATTCTTCTTATAAGCTTCTGTTGCCCTTTCTGCTGCCTTTCTCTCAGAAACCTGCTGAAGCAACGTGTTATATACCACCCGCCATAACTTGCCAAATTTCTTTGCTGACTTATCATCATCTAACACTGTATCCCACAGGATATCCCCAAACTTTTTCCACTCTGCTATCTCATGAACTGTATGTGGGTTAACAAAAATTCCTTTAGAATAACCATAAGCTAATAACCCTGGTAATTCCTTTTTTAAATCCATCCCTTTTACTCCTCGCCTTTCTAAATATGAGGAGAAGAGATCGTATGCGGCTTGCCTATCCATACCTTATATATCAGCCCGCGCTGTTGTAGCCCTCCAGGCTCCGGCGGCACGTAGAGACTTGAGTCACCATTGTGATCCTCAAGGGTGCTTTTAAAATCCGGCACCGTCCCGGCTGCAAGGACTCTCACCCAACTTCCCCGACCGTGGCGAGTTTCTTTGTAATCCAAGAAAGCAAGCGTTCAGGGGTTTGCCTGCATTCTCCACCATTTGTCGGAGGAAGGAGACCCAGACACCAATTGGTTCATTCAGGTCCGATTTATTAATCGAATACGGCGGGTTAAATACAGTTCTTAATAAGTTCATACATATTGCAAAAGCTGAGCTCAGGATTGGTTAGTTACATATCAGCAACTACACCTACTTCTACATTCTTGTGCTTATTCTTTTGTTACATTCTGCAGATATTCAGGACTAATCTCACCTCCCTTTCCTCATGTTGCAGCAAGGTCATCCGGCATTCTTGCCTGTCAGCAGTCACTGAATCAGAGACTGCTGTCCTCCCTTTTGAGCTTAACCAGCGGCATTATGTCAGGATGGTTTTTCTCACTTAACCATTTATTAACAATATCCTCCACAGGAGGTGAGGAGGAAGGGGGCTCATCTGATGCCCTGGACTTGAGTGGAGGAGGAGCCACTCCCTCAGAGCCTGTTTCACCTGCAGCCCCTTCACATTTTACCTGCAGGAGCTCCTTGGCAGACCAGCGCTGCGCCTCGTCTCTCTGCAGGCAGCAGCTCAGGAAGTCATGCAGGCAAGATGAAAATAGGTTGGGCTGCTGCAGCTTTTGTCTTCCTGCTGTGGCTATCAGGAGTTGAGGCTGGAGAAAAAGGAGACACCAGGCTCCACCTGCTTCTTTCCCATCTGTCACTGCTCTCCCAGATCCCATTGATTAGGCTCCACTCTGCAGTGGCAGTTTCTGCCCTGGCAGAGACCCAGAGATGACTTTCCTTTACCAACCAAAAACCCAAACTCCGATGCAGCCACAGCTTTCCCACCATCCTGCAGATCTTGCCTTGGCAGCTGATTTCATTGGCTGACCCAGTTAGTGGGAACTACATCAGCACAAGCACATTTCCTTCCCTGAGGATTCATACCAGCTTGAGAGGCTTTTTGGAAGAAGGATTTTGCTATATTGACTCTACTGTATCCAAGGGTTAGTACATGAAAAGTATCTCTGCAGTGCTTCTTGTCCATTAAGCACGGATGCCATAAAAGAAAACGAATCAAGCTTTTTGCTTTGTTCTTGAAAACAATGGGAATTGGAAGCAAAGAAAGGAAAACCACCAGGTATTCCTCAGGAAACAAACATTGGGAATCTCATCTTCAACACAGACACATTAAGATGCATGCACAAATGTACTGGGATGAAAAGGCCTGCTTGGACACACAGGAGCCACCTGCAGCTCTGTCTCTCAGCAGTCTGAAAATTTCTGCTTTCCTTACATGGTAAAGAAAAACTTTTCATGGTCAAATCAGGAGAAGTTCCATCCCTACGGTCACCCTCGACTCCTTTGGCTACTCAAGTCAATGCATGAATGGTAGGCCCATCCCAGAAAGTGCCAGGCAACAAATGGGAGGTTTTGGCAGGCTCTCCACATCACCAGGCTCTAGCTTGGTGATGTGCACAATGTGCCTTGGGCTAGGAGAGAAACACGGTCACTGAGTGTTTCAACAGCACTGCACAAGAAGCAGAAGAGACTCTTTGGCCTTTACACCCTCATGCCCAGCTTTCAGGCATGTTTCCCAGTGAGGAGAAACTGCACAGGGGGTTAAGTTCGTCTCTAAAAACCAGTGCCTTAGCAACTTCCTTGTGTTTGGGCATCTTTTCTTCATTTCTGGAAATGTAACACCAGTTCTGAGAGGCTTGCCTTGTGGTTTTAGGGGCATCTTCACAGACAGACAAGTGGGAACAACTTGAAACCCAAAGCAAATGTTGCCTGAGAAGAGCTGGGGAGTGTTTGCCTGTGGTGAGGCTTGAGCTGTCTGGCAATTCCCTTCCGTGATGTGCAGAAACATGCAGCTGCTCCCCAGAACTCAGTCCCTCTGGGCATGCAGGCCTCTGGAAACACCCGAGGATTCCAGCCTTTCTCCTGCTCAAGAGCATCTAACCTAAGCTGAGCTCCAGTTTCTTCAGCAAGGCCAAGGATGCTCACTTCCATGCAGCTGACAGTGTCCATGGAGCGCAGCAGGTCTTTCTGATACTACTCAGGCCAAGGAATTACAGTGTAGATTGGCAAGACATTGGCTGATCATTATCCACTGTGGTTCCTGTGGAACCAAGCTCTAACATGCTGACAAGTCAGAGGGAGAGAGCTCATTCTGCTTTTGCAAGATGGTATTTAGAAACATAAAACACCGACTTGGAACTATTCAAACCTCAACTTGCAGAATCCATCTCAAATAGAGAAAAATAACAATGGCAAGAGCCCTTGGAGTCTCCATAAAAATGCCCACCACTGTAATGATAACTGTGTGCTCATGGCACTGAAGTAGATGGCGACCAAAGAGACTTTGCTATTATCCTCTTTAACCCAAAGGAGAATTTCAAAGCCAGAAATGGCAATGCACTCCCCTTTTGTACAAATAATTTATGTGGCTTTCTGTCCTTTTCCCACATCACCAGAGGTGACAAAGAGGGTTTTATCCTGAGCTCAGCCACTGGCCATGGTGGGGAGCTGGAGTCCTCCCTGTCATTAGAACTGTGCAGGCCAGGGATGGCCCTGCTCCTGTGGTAAAGAAACACAGCACCGGTGTCTACTGCCCGTGTTGGATCCCAGCCCAGGCACCTGCCTGCAAGCTCATCAACTTGTTAAAGTACCAAGAAACAGCCAAGGGTTTGGCAAACAATTCTAACTGCAGTCGGAGAAAAACACATCCTAAACTTATCCAGGCCACCAACATACGTGACTGAACAATGTACAGATGACTTGAAAGCCTGAAAGTTTTGAAGACCCACAGGATTTGGAAAAGATGCTACAGAATGGAAGAGAAGAGCTGTGTTTAAAAAATGAAAAAGCAAGCAGAACTGCTTGAGCATTGGTTTGGTAGTAGGTTTTTTTCTCTTTTTCTTTTTTGTTTACTTTTCTTTTTCCTTTTTTTCTTATGTTTTCTATAAAATTGAAACTGGGAAGGTCTAACCTCCATTGCTCAGGATGTTTATCATATGTCTACCCTCTCCACTGACAAATTCTTGTCCTTCAGAAAGAGAGTTCCAACATTGTTCAAAAAACAAGTGAGAAATGTCAGGCATGGCTGGAGGCCAAAATGGCAGGTTTCTGAACTGGTTAGGTTTCTGAACTGCCACTTTCCTTTCTGATACAACCAAAGCTACAGCAGATGCCGATGTGTTGCAGGGGCATTTTTAGAAGGGGACCTTGGTGGAAGTGATGCCAGCAGATGGCAATGGGATTTTGTCCAATGGCACACAGAACATGGGACAGGTGAGAAAGACAGTGGGATCAGTGAGTATTTGCACCTTACCAAGACAGGAGTTGCATTCCAGGAAGGAACTTCTCATTCCACCATTTCGATGCCCACGATTCCCAAAGACCATATGTCCACTTTGGGGCCACATGGTTGACCTGTCACCACTTCAGGCGCCAGCCAGCCAGCAGCGCCGGCCACAGAGCTCCGTCTGCCCTGCTCAGGGCTGAGCTGAGCAAAGAGGCCAAAGTCAGCTGTGGAGAAAACAACAAACCATGAAAGTCAGCTCCAATTAGGAAACCAAGCAAAAGAATTCCCCACTCTCAGGCTAAGAATGTGCTGTTGAATCTCCCGGAGAACTGTCCACGCTCGATTTCCTTGGGACTTTAGCCAAGGGAGTATGGAATTGGCCACTTCCAAAAAAACCCAAGTTTCTTAACACTGCTCACAGCAGTGGACTTTTTGCCACTGAAGCTTTAGATTGTAGTTCCCTCTATCTGGAAGGGACACACACAGAGCAAGGCCACTCTTGACTGCTTGTGGTTCCTTATACCTCTGTGCACGTTGCAACTGTGCCCTCGGCTCGCAGCAGGGGTCCCTGCACTGCCACCAGCACCATTTTTGGGGAGCTGGCAGTCACTCCAAGCAGCCCCACACCCACATGCCTGGAACGCTGCACCTGACCAAGAATATACTGACCCAGCTTGACAGAACCGTCAGTTCTGAGAAGGATGTTTCTGCTCTTCACATCTTGGTGGATGACGTGGTTTGAATGAAGAAAATGCAGTCCTTGCAGGCACTGAGAGAGAAAACAGAAAGAGGAGGGCAAAAATGAGTGATGTGATTTCATCACACAAGAAAGGAAACAAAGAACCTAAAAGATTCCATCTCCAGGGGAATGGGGAGTAATGGCAGAGCAGTAATGGCCACTGAGAGGAAGAGCTTGCTGCTCCAACACTTGCAGAGCAGGACCTTTCTGAGGAAAGGCACGTCAGCTTTTAAAAGAGCAACACAGCATCTGCTGTTGTAGGCTGTCCCCTGCCAACCATCCAGGATGACTCCTGCTGCAGTGGACGTGCTTTTTCCTTGAAGAGGACAAAGGAGGGGTTTTGAAAGGAAAAGTCCCTCCCTTTGGTGTGAAGCAGATCACTTTTGGGTGGGAGGCTGCATGACAAAGATTTTCTTGCTGGCCTCGGCACAGGCGTGGAAGTATGACACCAGTCATTTTCCGGAAGCAAAGAGCATTTTGGCTGCACTACTATCCTTTACAGCTGAGGACTGTGAGAAATGAGTCTTTTTTCTCTGCTGGTCATTTCAAATCCTGCCACCAGCCCCTTTGCTTTTACAGGTAAGGAATGCAGTGAAGACAGACTCCAGGCAAACATTTAGAGAGGCAAGGTGGAGAACAGCAAATACAAATACAAGAGACAGAGTGAGAATACAACAGCAGAAGATAAGAGTACTGGCACTGAGTACAGAGAGTGCAGGGGCACTGGCAGGCCTTTCACTTGAGATGCTTTTACTTGCCCATAGAATAGCAGCAACACAGAAACAAAGCTTGGCACAGGAAATCACTCCAGCTCTGAGCCCCTGTTTCCCAGACTATCCTGCCCAAGCCCTTGGAAACACAGATGGGATTGCTAACCTCCCGACTGATGGCTGCCATCTCATCTTCCGACAGGTAGGTCTGGCTGATGACGTTGCTCAGAGTGCCTCCATCCATGTACTCCATAACCAGGGACAGTTCCTCACCCACAAGGTAGCTGAAAGAAGGAAACAAGGGCTTGGAGATGAATGTACATGGCTAGGTTGCTGTTTGGAAAAGACGGGTTGATTCTTCTTTTCAGGTCCCTTTGAGACAAAGACAAAATAAAGGAATAGATATTCCCTCTTGGCTGTGCATTGTTTGCCATCTGTGCAGTCTCAAGGAGAAAGGCACAGCTGTGAAAAAGGAGATGTCTTAGATGGGCAGCAAGCAAAATGTGCAGTTTAGTAACAGCCCAGATAAAAAACCTGTCATGCGTGGTGTTTCTGGAAAAAAGCACCTAGTCTTCCTGGCATGTATAGCCATGGAAAACAGTGGCAACAACCCAAGGGAAATCCTTGTTAGTTTACCTGGACGTAAGAAGACACTTGAAAAAAATCAAGCTGCAAAACCAAGTGGTGTCTGTGAATATAGAGATCATTGATTTAATAAGACACGACTCATCCGGGTTTTTGAACAATTTTCAAATACCGTGTGCCAGCAAAGACTCATGCAGACAAAATGCAATCTCTTCCCATCCACTGGAGATGAAAAGAGCAATAATTATTGGCCAATAATTACAGCTCTATTTTCTGCCAGTGACCAAAGTGGGATTTTACCTTGCATGTTTGCAGTACGTGAACAAACATTCATGAGACAAAAGCACAACTCACCTGTCTAAACAGTTGACCAGGTTGGGATTTCTATTCACCTTCATGACCATGAGTTTGTTGACTTTTAGTTCCTTCTTCCTCAGTCCTTGAAGCTGTATTTTCTTTATGGCCACCTAAAATGACATTGAAAATCAGTAACTTGAGAGGTTGGTGGCACAAGACCACAAGGCACATGGAGCGAGTGATTTTGCAATGACATAGCTGAGCTGTGCCAAATTGCCTTGTGATTAGGCACTGCAGTAATTAGGAACTGACATTCCAACAGCCCATTTCTCTGCTGCCTTGGGAGCCAGTTACAGGACACGTGGGGCCACTGACATTTTGCCTTGACCACGTGGTAACAGTGGTGTCTCAGTTATCATCCACAAACCTCTGACCACACTCTCTGCTGCTTTGTTTGGGACTCAGAAGAAGTAATCCATGCCTCAATAGTCTGTGGATACATCTTGGGCTATGGGCAGGGCTTAGGGCTTTCAGGGATGCCTTGCAGATCTCTCCCTCATGCAGTTCCCAAGTGCAGCACTGCAGGTGGCTAAGGAACTACCAGTAACTTTCAGATGGATTTGCTGGCAGCCAGAATCGAGAATTCAGGATTCTGAAGCTGTAGCCCCATAGAGCAGTGAGGTGCTCGCAGGCACCACCTTTGTTTTAGCAATGGAGAGCGAGTGAGCGCATCCTTCTCTGAAAGGAACTGCTGCCCTCCGTGCCTTCCTTCTGGCAGCTGAGGGGGACAAAGTCCCAAATGTGTTTTATGGGCTGGCACCAGTCTGTGCTTCTTGTGCCTTTTCAGCACAGCTCTGCCCAAAGCTGCAGCCACAGCTCACACCAGAGGGGAAAGCCCTCGAGTGCAGCAGAGTCTGCAGGTGCTGTTGACATTTACCTCTCCTCCTGTGGCAGTGTTGAGTGCTCTATAAACATCTCCAAAAGTCCTAGAAACAAAACAGCAGAGAAAGGAGAAGCCATTTAGACCTTGCAGTGAAAGCCAACCCACACAGGAGATCTGTGCTGTCAATGCCTAAGACCTGCAGGACACTGGAAGCATGGAGATGTCTTTGACAATGCCTTCTGAGCACACTTAGCAATTCTGATCAGCACTGACAATCTAAGCCCAGTGCCTGAACACATTTGCAGCTTGTCTGATTTCACACTTGATACCTATTCCATCAGCAAAACACCTGATGCATGGTTTTGTAAAATTAACATTGCTTGGACTCACTCACTGCCAATATTTTCCAGTTCAATGTATTTTAGAATAGGATTTTCCATCTTCACCATTCTCCCTGAGGGAAACAAAATGCAAGATGTTCACTTTAAAGCAGAGATCCCACCTTCTAGGAGATACAAAAGGCAGCCCCACTGTCTGGGGCTCTGCGCCCTCCCTTTGTGGACAGCTGGCTAACAAAAATAGGAACAGGAACTGGAACAACAAGAAAAGAACAGCAGGCCCACAGCACAAGTGGCTGGCACAGAGACTGATTTCTAGCATCCTTTGAATTGAGAGACCTCTTGACAGCAGACACACAGGGAAGCACCGGGAGATAGATTCAGAGGAGACTGAGACTAGAAGAGAATACCTAGAAAGGCAAGTAAGTTTGTCATCTAGAAACATTAAGGAGAGCTGGAACTAACAGTGCCTTTGTTTTCTTGGGAAGAAACACTGTGAGATTTAGAAAAGGTTTCCTACTTGCTAAGATTAAATGCACCTGGACATCTAGAATCAATTCTTCTGAACAGATGCCAAGTTCAGAACAGGAGGAATATTGCCAAATGCTCCCATCTTTTCCACCTTGCAGGAGTTTGCCAGAAGAATGCCTCTGCGTTTGTAAACCAGAGCAGCTCATGCTAGAACCAATCCCCACGGGGCTTTCAGCATCAGGACCCTCACCCTTTACGAGCAGGCTGAGCTCAAAGGTGCCCTTGCCCGTGCCTCGTGTGAAGAACCGCGCCGCATCTCTTCACCCTGACAGCGCGAATCAGTCACTCCCATTGCACTCATCCTCTCAGCACCGCACACATCCCCATCTTCCCAACTCAGCACGGCGGGCACGGGCACAGAGGACAGCAGTGCTCCTCAGGCGTCCCTGTGACACAGAGAGCTGCCCAGAGGAGATGCTGACCCTCTTGTGAGTCCAGGCCGTGCGAGCCAGAAGCCGGCCCAGAGAAGGGGCTGCTGCCTCAGGCAGCTCCACGCTGCAGCAGCCGAGCAGCAGCGGGACCCTCCCAGCTAAGGAAGGCTCCAGCCTCTGCATTCCCACCAGCCGTCAGGGGCAGGGCAGCGACCACAACAAGGCTGGCAAAGCCCAAGCATGAGCACTGACAGGCACTGATGGGAAGAAGCTAGAGTGAGCCTGAGCCCTGGACAAGCTGTTGCCCCCATTCAGGACACAACAGGATGGGCTTTGAGATCAGCCACACCGAGACGCAGATCAGTGCCCTTTTTGTCCCAACTGGTGATGGTAGACACAGAATCCACTGGGCTCTCTTCTCAACCCTACCAGATCTTATCTGAGAGCACAGCACTGGCAGCTGTTAAGGGCAAGGAGCAGATTCATTGGGTTGTGCTGCAGAATCACAAAGGGCTTGTTGTGTTCTCCTAGAGAATGATCTCAGCAGGGCTTCTGCCAGTGGCTAGGACTCAAGTAGCACAGCATTCTGCTGATCCAGGAGCAATCCCTGCTTCTGCCTTCGGCAGAGAGGGAAGCCCAGGCAAACTCCAGCCAGTCTAAGCTGCCCTCACAGGCAGCAGGAGCACCCAGAGCTCTCTCTTGCTGTCTCGGAGCAATGCCAGCACTTCTGTGACACTAAACTGAGGAGAACCCTTTGGTACAGCTTTGCTGACACGTGCACACAACACACTGTCCCTCAGATAAGAAAGATACCAGATGTACTCTGCTGCTCCAGGGAGTCACCCGCCATCTCCTGTTGCTGAGCAGCAGCTGGGTCAGCACGGGAGGTGAACCAAGGGCTCAGGCTCCACTTCTTCAGCTGGGGAGCAAAGGCTCCTTGGGACGGCACTGCTGCTTTTGCAGCAGCTTCAGTGTCAGAGCTGGTGTAGATCTGAGACAAGAAATGAGTTGATGTCAGGAAGGTGTGGCAGAGATTGCCCTGAAATGCAAGAGAGATTGCCATTTGAAATGCAAGCCCTTAGGAAGCTGCTGTCAGCCACATGCAGAGCTCATCAACTGGATTGCTTTGGATGTCTACTTGTGAAACCAAATGTTCAAAACCAAAGGCTGGTTTTACTCGAGTTCATAGCCAGTTTCTTGTTCTAAAGGATGACTGCAGCAACGACCGCTCCACTTCCTCCCAGAGACTCCTTTCCCCCTCCTAGGTCTGCAGATACATTTGCAGCTCCTCATTCTAATGTTTTACCTCCTGCCATGAAATTCTCTTTTTCTGCACCTTCCTCGGGACGTGCTCATCCTGCAGCATCTCTGGATGGTTCAGTTCCTGGGCCTCATGCCAGCCTCGGGGCTCTTGGTTGCCCGTCATTTGCTGGAACTCTGTGCAGGCTGCCAGGTAGGATGGTGACACTTCCACCTCAAGTCAAACAGAACAAAGCAGTCAGAGACTACAGCTTGCCCCTGTCAGCCAGGAGTCATCGACTGGGGAAAAAGGAAAGAAAAGGACAGGAGCAGATTATTCACAAGGGATACAGACAGCTTGTAGCTCATATTCCAAATCTATGTGAGGGACCATGTTCACTTGCAAAAACACCTCAAGAAACAAGGTCAACTGGAAGAAGCCAGCAGGAGTTCATTCGGATGACTGCTGGCTAAATGGCCAAAGGAGTAATGCCACTGTCTAGAGCATCAGCTGAGATCCAGCAGAGCAGGAAGTGTCCTTGAGAGCAGCTCTGACAGAGGCCTCATCAGGATGGCACTCAGAGGCATCACCCACCCCCTGCTGCTCTGCACTGGAAAGGCAAGGAGGGCAGAAACCACCCCTTGGGTGACTGCAGTGCCTATTGCTAATTCACTCACTTGCTTTTCTAAAGCCTTTTGCTCCTGAAGGAGGCGATTCATTTTCTCTTTGATGATTTTAATTTTTTTGTCTAGCCTCATCTTCCTTACCTTGGTCCTAGCCTCAGTTTCATACAGCTGTGCCTGCATCTGTTTGTCAATTTTCTGTAAACAACAATGGAAAGGACTCTTTCATGAGTGGAGTGGCTGCCAGTCCTTCCTTTGCCTGTTTTTGTTGATTGCCACTCTGCATAGGGAGATTCTTCTCCTCCTGGATGTCTTCATTCCCCCTCTTCGCTGCCATGATGGCACTCTGAGCTTCAGGCAGCTCTGCTTGTGGCTCTGCCTTGATGTTCTGTACACACAAAAGCAGAGCAAGTGACTGAGAGCTGCCATCAAGCTCAGCTTTTCCCTCTTTTAGCCTCAAAATCACATGTATTCAGCCCCTTCTTTCTGCTTCCCTTCCCAGCTCTGTTTCCACTGTCACCATCCTGTCCTGGTGCTGATCTCTGCAGATTCCAAGGCTCTGTGCTTCCATTGCCTGTGGGACTCCTGGCCTCCTCAGTCCCAGGAGCTCTGGTTTATGCCCCTCTTCCTGCCCTTCCCTCTGTCCCCTGGCCAGTCATGCTTACCTGGCCATTCTCCTGTGGCTCTTCCACCTGCTGCCTGAGCTGCTCTTCCTGCTCTCGGGCAGGGAACAGCTCTCCCTGAGTCTGGCATGGCATCTCAGATGAGGCAGTGTGCTCCTGCTGTTTCTCTAGAAGCACCTGCACAGAAAGCAAGAGAAGATGGGTTTGAACTTCCCATATGCCCTTTGTGGGCCAAGACTCAAAGACTGCTGGGCTCACACGTTCCCAAAGCACTGTGCTGCTGCTCTCCTGGGTTGTTCTCTGCCCGAGGGGAGGCAAAGATTCCAAAGTGACCCTGGCCCTACAATCTGGGGCCATCTGGGACTGAAGCTCCAACAGCCTCTCAGGCAGCCGACAGGGAAGGTGTGGCATTTCTCAAGGGTCTGGTGAGGGCCTCCCTCTGCTTCTGCCATGTCCTGTTTGTCTTTCAGTAGTGACTGACACCCCGGCCTGTCCCACAGCTCCATCCTGGCTCTGCAGGTGGCTTCCTGGGTGAGCTCATTCCTTGTGAGAGACACTTCTGGAGTTCACCTTCTCTTCAGGTCTGCACCAGCATTCCTCCTTCCTGACATCCACACTCTTGTTAGAAAACCGGGTCATTCAGGAGATAAGGATGCATGCAAAGATCTCTGATGGAAGTCAGAGAACCTCTATGGCCACCTCAGTACATGGAGGAGGACCAAGGTGTTTCTTCTCCCTCTTTTGTCAACTGAGAATTCTGACCAGCACTAACAGAGTTTCTCATAAGCGAATGCACTTACACAGCCCTGGGGATGCCAATGAAGGAAACCATGTGTCATGTAATGCATGTATGCGCAAAGTCACCAGACCCCAGCTACAGCATGGGATAGTTCCACTCCCTCAGGGCATGCAAAAATTTAAAGGATAAAAAGAAGGCTTCAGGGCACAAGAGGCTGGAGTAGGAAAACATGAGGGGAAAAAACAATCATCTCTGGAGGGGAAAACATCTCTGCCTGCTCACGATCAGTCAATGGAACTTGTCTCCTCTCCTGAAGCTGTTAGCGTTCAAAAACACATAATCACGGAGCGATTATATGTGGTGCTTTTTATTAAGAGCTCTGGGAATCGGGGTATATTCAACCCAAATCTGACTCCGACCATACATCCGAAATGATCATGTTTTATACTCTATCGTTACATAACTTTCATGTTAATTATTAAACTTATATTGTTCTATTGTATACATAAATTTAGCCACTCTCTGAATTTCCAACATAGTTTCTCACTATTCTTCTTATTGTTATATAATAATTACATTTAATTACTAAACAATCATCACATCTAACAATTATATAATTTATCATACTGCTTACGCAGGTGCAGTTGATCTGGGAAAGCACAAAGCCTAACATTTTAGGTTCTATCTTTAACTTTTTCCAGGGTTCCACTATCAAAGGGATGCCTTTAGGTGAGCTTTGCATCTTCCACTGCTTTGGAGCAGAGCCAGGAAGATTCAAATAGATAGATCTCCCTTTTATAATCTCTCTTTACTGTACTGTGGTATTTACAGTCTTTGAACACAGAGAGATATAATTCTCTCTCCTAGGTTTTTTTTTAGGGGAAGGTAGTGAGAAACTTAGAGAAGAAGAGAAAACAATTATTATCTCTACTAGCTGTTCTTGTTGTTTAGTATATGTAGAATGTGTTATAGTGATTGTTTACTGAAAGTGATTTGTTAATTGGATTTTAGTGATATTTGTTTAGCTTGATTAGCTAATTAGATAAAAGCTGTGTCGTGACTGTCTGGAGACAGTCACGAGTTTTTCTTTAGTAGCTTTTTAGTATAGCATCTCTTTAGTCTAGTTTTAATATAGTACTAGTGCAATATAGCTTAAGAAAGCATTTGTTTAACCTTCTAAATCATAGAGCCAAAGCACCTTATTCACCACGTGGGGGTCACCCTGAATCAATACTGTCCTTTCTGTCGCTACACACATGAGCACTCGGTATCAGTGCCCCGATCAGCAGCCATCCTGAACTTGCTCTCCTGCTGCTTCAGTAACCCACACTCTTGGGCAATCTGGAGCGTGTGGGTCCCTATGGAATGCAACCAGACCCAGAGCATTGCTGGGAACTGCACTCTCTGTGCATCTGTGCTCGGGCAAGTTCTTCTCTTGGACTCAACCACACTGATGGTGCTAAAGTGGCTGGAATCAGAAATGCAGCCCAGGCCCTCCAGCTCCTCTAATCTCTGAGCACCAGCTGGAATGCAAGGGCATTGATTTCCTGCTCAATTCCCAAACACAACACACACTGATTCCCTGGGCTGCCAAAAGACACGGGAGCCGTTACCCCGAAAGTGATGTGTTTCTGCCAGTGCTGGAAAAGGGCAGGAAAGATTGAGAAAAAGCTCCCTTGCTCCCTGGAGAAGGAGAAATTACACAAGGCTTCTCCTTCGAGCAAACAAACAAACAAACAAATAAACAAAATATGAAAGTGTTACCCACTCCAGTGTCTAAAGCACTTGGATGCAGTGAAGGGATGTTTGGCAGGGAAACAGCCCTTGTGCTGAGCATTGGCTCTATGGATCTAAGGCAGGGATCTATGGAAGTCTGCCTGAAGGTCCCTCAAGAGCCCCCATTGTCCCAGGCTAAAGCTCCCTCAGCACCTCCTCACTGGCCTTGTGCTGCACCCCTTGCCCAGCTCCCCTGTCCTTCTGTGCACACGCTGCAGCCCCTCCATGACTTTCTGCTTCCCAGGGCCCACAGCTTCACACAGCACTCCAGCTGTGGCCGCAGCACTGCCCAGCACAGGGCCACGCTCACTGCCCTGCTCCTGCTGCCCCACTGCTGCTGGCACAGCCACCGTGCCCTTAGCCTTCTTGGCCGCCTGGCCACACGCTGCCTCATCTTCAGCTGCTCAAGGCTGCCAGCCCTGCGTCCTTTTGGCCCACGCAGCTCCCCAGCCACAAAGGTGCCCATTTCACTTCACATCCAGCAGGCATCATTGCAAGATGGCCTTCCTGTTCTATAACCACATCTTCTAAGTAGATATCATTAAGTTTGATAGGAATAGGATTCTAAGTCACTCTGTTTAAATTAAAATGATCTAATTCAACTGTACAGGAAATTGCTCTTAATTAAATTTTTCCTATCTGCTGTCAGCAAGCATCGTTCTCCTTTCAAAACTATGTTTTTAGTTCTTCAGACTCTGAGAAGGAAATTTAAAAATATCTATAGCTGTGTTTGTTACTTTTGTTTCAGGCATGGAAATGGATTTTCTTTCAGCCTTCCTAGCTGGCCCTCTACAATCTACTGCTACTGGCCAAGCTCTCAGCTTGCTCTGCAATTCTTAAACACCAGGAACATGAAATGTTCCTTTCTCACTCACCTCAGGATCTTCAGCACTGCTGAATACACGCTTCAGGTGACCTGTAGTGGGAAGGGAAAATGAACCAGATGCTGTCAGAAAACTCCCTGAGCTGTTGAATCCCACAGAACAAGTCAACCCAAACAGAGATGATTTCCTGTTTCACAACACCCCTCCAGGAGACACATTTCATTCACACAGTCAGCAAGAGATCAGGACAATATTCTTGGCTGTGCCTACGCTTTGGCCTGTTTAGCCAGTAAATGAATACAAATATGATCAAGAAAATGCAAATTGTTCTTTAACACTCAATGCTCCTGTTCTACCAAACACATAAAACAGCTTCTGAAATCCTCTCCTTCAGGTACTCTTTTTTTTTTCAATGAGTTACATGCACTAATTCTGATTAACTTGCAGGAAACAGTTGCCCAGAAAAGCTTCCCAAAATTCCCCTGAGCTGTGGCAGTTCTGTTGTGGAAGAGCACAGCAGCACCTCTAGGGTTCAGGAGCAGACACACACTTCTTAGGAGTTTGCATTTCCTTTCAAAGGGAATCACTATTTTAGCACTCAGTCAAGTGTCAAAACAGACAATCAAATCCTTTCATTACAAAATTTAGATTAAAAGAAGCTTTTCCTGAGTTCTGGGGAGAACTATGAAGTCCTTAAAGGCCTTCTGAGAAGGCGTCCTAGTCTGCATTTGGGAAGTTGTCCTGCTTGTCCCAGCAAACTGAGGAAATGACAGACTCTGCTGCCACAGACTCTCCCGTGGAGGGAACGGAAGCTCTGCAAGTTCCCCTGCAAATGCTGCCCCTGTGGCTACAGACACCCCCTTTTTAGCTGAACCTCTTGACAGGAGCTTTACCAAACCAGTGGCATCCTAATGCTCTTTCTCTTTCAAAATCAGAAACTCAGCCACAAAGAAAGAGCAGGAAGACATGCAAGAGCCAGGTTAGGTTACACCCTAACCTAAGTAGAAGGGAAACCTCTACTTACGGGTGAAGTGTGTCACGTAATACATGGAGAAAGAAATGCCATACACAGCAAAAGGTGCCCTGGCCAGATGGTGAAACATTGTCCTTTTTGAAAGTTAGGTAAATATAGAAAAAACAAGGCTCTTGTCAGTGGGCAGCTACCCACTGACAAATTCCCCAACCAGGAGGGTTCTCCTGATGTGAGCAAGGCCTAGGGCTGCTCTGACACTCAGGCCTTCCGTGCACCAAGGCAACCTTCTGATGTCACTACGACAGGGTGGCAACCATGCCCTGACATCACAAAGCAAACGCTCCACGTTGGTCTGTGAATTTATGCACAGCAATAACCAACCTCCCCTACAGCAAACACAAAAGAGCCTGGGAAGTTCTTCTGTCACAAAGCAGCACAAATTCCCTTAATGGGCCAAACCCTGTTGTTCAAGGGATCCAAGAGGAACTCCAAGAGTGCCTCAAGCACCTACAGCCTGTACCTCAGCTGAGCACTCAGATGGGACACAAGCAAAGGAAACCAGACCAAGAAAATGGCACACAGCATTGCACATGTGAAAAATGACTCTCACTTTTAAAATTTTAAAGGTTTATTAAACCTTAACAAAGGACTACAAAGCGAAAAATTGCAGCATTGGGAGTCTCTGTGACTAGCAGTCATGTGCTCATCTACAAAAAGGATGCTCTGCCTTTTATACCCTTAGCCCCTCTAAAAGTTTTGTCAGTCAACTCTTTCTCTGCTGTCCATTGGTGGAGATTACTTTCTTGCATCTTGACTGGAGGTCAGGTGTTGTTACACCCTGCCTGCTGGTCACAAGCCAGCCCTCCCCAAATGCCCTGACTACCAAGGCTATTACAAGAAGGATGGGAAAGAGGACTATGGGAGGATATATTGCAATACCATCACTACACATTTGAACATCCACATAACATCTACTTCTTAATTGTCAGAGCCAACCATTGCATTACTTGTCTAGAATACACAGAACCAGGAGAGAAGCCACTGTTGGCATCACAGCTGAAATGCTTCCTAACAAATCTCCCCACATATTTGCACCTTTATCGGACATGCCCAGGGCTCCGGTGCGTGTACATCTCTGCCTTTCTTCCCCTTTGGCAGCAGTGGAACTGGCAGCATCTGCCTGCCAGCAGCAGCTGCTCCAAGCTGGGGACGTCACTGGCGGTTCTGATTTCCAGAGGCTTCTGTGTGCCAGGGGAAGCCAAGGCAGGGGTGGGTTGAACGGTGCTGGCGCTGCTGCTGCTCTGTGCCAGAGAGCCCCGGCTGGGCAGGGCACGGTGCCCACTGCGCTGCAGGCTCCTTCTGCTGCCACAGCTGGGCACACCTGGAAACAAGGCATGACAACTTTTGGGGAAGCCAAGTGGTTTCTGGGGCTGCACTGCTCTGCACACACCCAGGACACTGCAGCACAGAATTTTAACCCTCAAACAGGTAAACCAAAGGGAAAGAGCTGTAAAAGATTTCATTTTGACCATTCTTACCTGCTCAACAGAAGTCTTCAAAATGAACGTTACCAAGCAGGGCCCAATCCCTGCTGCCAGCTCAGGGTTAGAAGAGAGGCAATCCTTGATCTCAGCACTGGGTGTGTGGGGAATCACTTCCCTAATACATGCACACCAAACAATCTCACTTACTAGTTTGTATCCATTCAATACTTTGCTGAAACTCACAGGCTAAATATTCCCCCAAATTATTTAATTTACTGATTGATACTTATTGACTTATTGATACTTAAATTACTTCTCCAAACTTACTGACATGAGAATAGGAGTGTCCTTTAAGTCCCTGCTGGTCATTGTCACAGGTTCAGGAGGAGACCCATGCACAAAATAACCCAGGACAAAACTGGGCTTGCAAAGGAAATTCATTCTATTTGTTGAAGTAGCAAATAATACATACCAAGCCTTAGAGTCCTAAAAATCCGCTGAGCAGAAGGAGATGGATAGTGGTGCTCAGCAGCAGGGGCAGGTAGGCAGTGCACTTTCAGGACATCTCCTGGATCAAAACGCTGTGCATCTCATCCTTCTCACCCTTCTAGCTCAGAACCAGGCCTTGCATCTCCTGCTTAGGAGTGGAATTTCCCAGTTACAGCACCAGCTCACACATGGCTGGCATGTGAGATGAGGCCAATGAATCAAGGATTTAAAAGAACTGGAAGAGTTAAAATTTTAGCAAGATTTAGTTAGGGGGAAAGAGTATAGCAAGAAGAGTAGAAATAATAAGGAATAGTTAATTTTTAGCAGATAAGGTGGTTAAGGCTAGGGTAATATATCACTTGCCTGTCTTTACTAGGTTTAAAGAAGCGGGATGGGATGCAGATTTCTTTGCGACAAAGAAGAGGACCGTAGCCTGCACCTGGGCCCCGAAACTTCAGCTATAGCCAAGGGGTGCGAAAGCCTGCCAACAGGTCATAAGGAAAGAGGTCAAATTGAGGAAGACGTCTTGGCCTTCATCTGAAGGAGACCATTCCCCACTTTAAAACCCATCCACCCACGTGATGTGAAAAAATCTGCAAATGTGAAGGAACTTTGGACTCAATTATAACACATTTTAATACAGAGGGGGTAGGTGGGGTACCTAATGAATATGAATTACTCATTTTGGGAATTATATGAATATGTAAGACTTTTTTAAGATAAGTAGAGCAGCAGTGATTCTTCACACATGTCTTTAGGAGACAACTCCTCGTGTGCCTGGCGCTGTAATAAACATACCACCTTCTACCTTTAACTGTGGTGAGCCACCTCATTTGGTGGCTGTGGCAGGAACGCTTCTCTGCTCCAGCGAGAACAACCGGGCTCTGGACGTCTCTGGATGCTGCCAGGACATTCCTTTCCTGGAGGCACCTCCGCTCTCGGCTGTTCCTCGTGGGGGACAGTCAAGACTGCTAGGACTGTGGAGAAAGGGAATGTTTAACTCTGTATAAAGTAACCCGTAAGGCGTACGCAGGGGAAGGGCTGTTCATAAGTCACACAGAGATGTCCTGTGCACAACGTACACCTGTACAGTTTGGGTTTGGGTCTGGCTGCTAGCGGAAAGGATTTGCTGTGTCAATAAGGACCTGCTAGCAATTCTGGGGGTGAATTGAGCAAATCCTGTTTTATTGCTGCTATTTATCCTGTGTGTTGTATTTGTGGCTGTGTTTTCAATGTGTGAATGTTTGAGGAAGATGATATGGGTGGATGCTGATGTGGTGGATGGTGTGTATTGTGTTGAGCAAAGCTAGCACTCTGTCCCCTCATAAAGAGATACTCCTTTCCTGGTGAGCCTGTGTGTGGGGACTTTCTAATTGCAGGGGTTGGTGTTCCCTGTGACACCTGGTTCTTGGGTATACAGGGGGGTTGAGTGGTTTTTCTCCCACATTGTGGTCATTTGGGACTGCACGGTTGTGTTTGGGGAGATTTTATGATTTTGCTTTCAACAACTGCAGCAATTATGCAGAAAACTACAGTGTGGTGATGTATTATGTTGAACTATGGTAGTTTCTTTTTTACCACCCCTCCACCCTGAGGGTTTAAAATCTCCTGCCACAAGGTGGACGCTCTCTTTCTTCCCCTGGACATCCTCTGTCCTCTCCTGGACATTCCCATTCTCTCCTGGAGTTGTTCTCCATTAAAGCTGTGGGACTTTGGTCCCAGGAAGAGAGAGCACCTCTCGTCTTTTGCTTTTGTCCTTGTCAGTGTCACTGGGCCCACAGCTCGCCAAACTGATCCCCCATGAGGTGAAAAGTGACAAATGGCCCCACATACACAGCTCAAAAATTGGCCACATTTTTGATGGACTGGAGCGTTTGCCACACTTTTGGAATTCCCTATTCTCACACAGGTCAGGCAATTGTTGAAAGGACGCACCACACTCTAAAACCCATTCGAGATCAACAAAAGGGGGAGTGGCCCAAGCAACACCTCAGATGAGGTTGAGCAAAGCTTTATATGTCTTTATGTTTTTAATAGCTCATTTGCAGAACCTAATCCTCCAATTTTTAGGCACTTTTCAAACAGCACACAGGCAAAATTGAAAGAAAATCCTTCCGTTTTGATTAGAAACCTTGAGTTAGGACAAATTGAAGGACTATTTGCACTAATCATTTGGGGCAAAGAGTATGCTTGCATTTGCACAGGTGCTAGACCTAAGTGGGTCCCCGCGAAGGACGTGAAACCATCTCATACACAAGAGCGCACCGACAATTCCACCAGCAGGGAAATGAGCACGCAGACATGAGCCGCACAGAGAAGCTACGATGCATGCCAGACATTCCCTGTTCAACCTGTGAAAGCTACAAATCTTGAGTTTGATGTTGATTTTTGGACTGTGAAAATGGTTTGGATCATAGTGATCTTTCAGCAAAAGCGTGATGTCCATTGTCAGCAGTTTCACCCTTAGGGGGTACTGGGGTAGTACAATTGCACCACAAACTGGAGCATCTGTCCTCAGGATATGGGGAGTAACATTTAACTGAGGATCTCCCTGGTACTGAAACTCAGCACAAAATTCCATTGCCAATGAACCAAGAATTCCAATTCTTGAGGTTCAGAAGGTGCTTTAAGAAGATCAGGGGCCCACTGATGCCAGCTGGTTATGGGATTGGTCTCGTTGGCAGCCTCACACCAATATTTGTCACGATTGGGTATTGGTTACTCCTTGGCTGGCACAGGCACACTGACCAAATGGGTTGCAAAGGATTTGTCTGGGCTCAAATTGGTCAAATATATGGTGTCTGAGCCTAAGTCTAAAGGCTAAAGCAAGGCAAACATTCATTACTGGTTAATCTACAGGCATATATGCATGCCAAAGCAAGCAAGCAAAACCAACAAGCGCCAGTATATCATTTGATCAAGCTCCATGTTCCTGTTCAGCTGCTTTTTGGCAAAAGCTTCCCCATCTATTTCAGTTCTCAAGCAAATCTTTTTAGCACGTGTTCAGGGCATTGAAACCATTATACCAATTGGGGTGTTGGCTGAAGAAAGAAGACAGTGCTACTTCCATTGCAATTAGTGACATGATGACTGATGTTAGTGCTGTCAGACATGCAACCTTACAGAACAGAGCAGCAATTGATTTTCCTTTACAGGCACATGGACATGGTTGTGAGCAATTTGAAGGACTGTGTTGCATGAACCTGTCTGATCATTCTGAATCCATCCACAAAAGCATACAAAAGCTGAAAGATTTGACAGCTCCAACTAAAGAAGATGGTGGGTCATGGTTAGATTATTTGTTCCAAGGATGAAGCTTTGCACCTTGGCTAAGAGAACTTTGTAGAATAGGTCTCTATGTATTGGGTGTTTTGGTAGTGATAGTAATAGTAATACCTTGCATACGTTGGTGTGTGCGACAAATGATGGACAAAACTATCTAACAAGTTTTAATCACAAAAGAGATAGAGGTAGGAAATGGATTCACAGAGTGTTCTTGAAATCTCACAGAGATGGTTGATGAAGGTATAGACATGGAGGAATATTTTGAATTAAGACCTTGGAACAGACAAGACTTTTGTGGAACAATGACTTATGATTGCTATCAGACATGACTCATGCCCTTTGAACTGACTGGACTTCCACAGCATTGAAATTGCTGTGTTGGAATATAGCTAAGCTTAATGCGAGCAAAAAGGATGCTTTAAGCAAGTAATAAGCAGGTATAGTATAGTAAAGCTATGAAATGCAAAGTAGTTAATAAACAACATGGTTACAAAGGTTTCTTTTTAGTTGTACCGAGAGAGGGAATTGTGGGAATCCTTCAAATCAAAGGGTTTTGGGAAAGCTGCAAAAGGCAGGCCTCAGAGACAGCAGAACTGCAATTAGAGCTAAGCAGCAGCCATGAGATAGGTCAGCAGAAAAGTTACATAAGAAGTAGAAGAGTAAGGGCAAATAGAACAATGGTCTGTGTATTAATGCTTGGCTAGAATAACTCCCTAAGCTTCAACAAAGTATCTCTACCAAGATATTAGAACTTCTAAGCTTAATAATGGAGCTCTGTGCATTGCCTTTTAAGGCTTACAAGTAGGTATTGTATTCAAAATAAGCAAGCATTGTTTTAACCAAAGGTACGTGTGCTTATAGTGGTTGGATAGAACTACTATCAATATACTTCTGCTTTGTGTGATTGGTCAAAAACTTTTCAAGTAAGTTGTACCATTAAGTTCTTTGTCTGCTGCCAGAGATGTGAGCTGCTGGCATCTTCCCATAGTCGTAACCATGTAATGAGACTGATGCTAGAAAACAAACAGCTCGAGGCAGTTCCTCAGCAGTCCCATCCTGTTTGTGATTTGTACATAGACCCCCTGCTGGCAATAATATATAGATCCTTAATTGCATCTATGATAAATTAATACGTATTATTTCATTCATTTTGATATCTTTTCATTTCATATAGATTTAAATATATTTGTTTTCTTCTTCCAGCTTGGGAGTATGAAGATTTACAACAGTGCAAAACCATCTGCTCACACAGCAGTCAGCTCCCGGGTGTGTGCATGCACCCACCCACTGTGCTTGCTTTTCTCAGCATCTCGGGGCTGCTGTTTGCACAGAATTGGGATGAATTTACCTCAACAGAGCCACGAGTGGGGTGTCCAACTTGTCGTGAACACTCATGTGGCAACGAACAACACAGAGCTCTCAAATCGCATTATCACAGATCATCTCATTCCTGCTGGGCACTGCAGAACTCTAAAAAAGACACAGAAGAGGGGTGGAAAACATTGGCATCATGCTACTGCTGGTATCCTCCTGGAGGAAAATCTGTTGGGTTTCTTAAGGTGGTAGCTTTACAAAACCTAGGAAAACAGCTCAGTAGTGGTAGCCCAATTGTGAATGGTTTCCTTGACTTGGCAAAGGCTGGGGTATTAACAATGGACTCCGTCCTTGGTTCAAATCACCTGCAGACAAAAGCACCGCCACCAGCAGCAGCTACATCAGTCAGTTTTCTCAAAAAGCTGTGTTAAATTTGGGAGAAGAAAGAAAAACACATCAGACACTGTGGATTATTGACAAGACTCTGAGGAACAGTTCCAAAGCAAAGGGCAGCAGCTTCTCTCTGGGGCACTCCTTGTGCTCCAAGGCAGCCGGGCTGCCCTGGCTGCCCAGGACCCTGCGCCCCGCGGGCTCTGCAGATCTGCACAGCGGGGAGGCAGCTTTGGGCACCTCAGCCCCTGGGCAGGAGGGGCTGCTTGCTCTGCAGGGCTGCCTGTGGGCAAAAGCAGGGTGCTGGCCTTCTGCTCTTGGCCCCAGCCTGGCCTTGCAGGGTTAATGATGTTCCCTTGTCTGAAATGTGCTAAAGACAGACTTGTTTGTTTCCAGCTCTGCACAGGTGTGATTTGCAGCACAAAATACTGAAGGACTAAGGCCTGAACAACAGACCCTGACTGAAGCCTCAACAACAGGACCTGAGCCAAAGCTGCCCTCTAGATCACCTTCCCAACCCAATGTTCTATGTACCTGCTCCTTAACCAAGTGTTATTATCAAAAGGATTGTTGCATCCATTCACTGGTGAAACATGTCTTCACCTTTCTGCATGAGGAAAATGGACCAGGCCACACCTGGCCTTGGTTCCTCCTTGAGCCCTGGCCAGGCTGGGGGAGAAAAACAAGAGGAGAATGACACCAGCTGTGCCCCCAGCAGAAGCTCTGGCACATTGCTCGTCCAGCACGATCAGAGCCAGGCTACTCTCACAGCGCACTCAGAAGCCTCGTGGCCACCAAAGGTGGAGGCACCGCAGGATTTCCCGGTTCCCGGCCGTGGCTCTGCAGGGCTGGGCTGGGACAGCTTCCCCCAGCTGATGTGCAGCTCTGGATGAAGGGGAAACCATTGGGCTACCTGGTGATGGATCTTCCTTAATCACCAGAGGCACCCTTTTGTAATAATGCTGAGGTGCATTGCTTAGCTTATCCTTTCCTGACTCTTTTTTGCACTTTTGCATTACAGTAAATTACACTATTCCTTCAGCTGGTTGTCTGTGTCTGCATCTCTGACCCTCCCCACCATCAAAACAAACACACAGCCAGTTTAGCACGAGACCTGCCTCTCTGCCACCCTATCTCTTGGCAAACACTCCTGATTGCCATCTGCACAAATGAAATTCCCACTTTGTAACTTCCTTTTCTGCAGACAGGTGAGAAAAGGAACCACTCCCAGTTCTGGACACCTCCAGAAACCAGCTGCTTTCAGCAGTCACAACCCTGAAATATCAACCTCCTTCCTTAACCTGCCACAGGGAGCTCCCACCTTTTGTCCAAGGATACCCACAGAAGTGTTGGAGAAGGCAGCAGTTTGAAACACAACTGCTTCAGAGTTTAAACCTGCCTTTATCAAATGAGCACACACCAACCTGTCCCAAAGGGAAAGCAGGCAGGAATGGGAAGCTCCTCTCCCACAACAGCAAACTCTGTGCTTCCTTCTGTACCAGCTGGAGAGTGGAAGCCATGGGCTGCACCTCACTTTGGGAAGGAGCCCTGGGAATTGGCCTGATCTGGGAGGGCAGCAAAAGGAATTCCCCAAAAAACAGGAAAAGATTCTCTGGAAGGAATAGATGATGACAACATTTCCGCGGAAAAGCAAAAAAAGAATAATTGAAGCATTTCAAGAAGTGCCCAGACTGAAATTTGTTTGCCAATACACCAACCCCAAAGTCCCTCTGGTGTGTCAGGAAGCTCAGGAATGAACCTGCAAGGCTTGGATAAACATCACTGGTGTCCATCCCCCAGAGCACAAGCAGCTCCCCAACAAGATTTCAAGACTAAGGGACAAAGCTTCCCCCTCCAGCTCTCCACAGCAGGGAGTCTCTTCCCACTGCAAGAACTTCTTTGTCAGTCTACAGTGACAAGAGTTGGCTGCAGGAGGCATTTGCAATGGAGCTCTCCCCAGATGGGGGGGAGAAAAAGAAGAGGTGATTCCTGAGAATAGAAAAAGGCAACACCCTTTGGGAAGAGATCAGCATGAATTCACTACAACTCTAGGCCAGAAATCTCTTGAAGAAAGCAACATCCATCCATGGGGCAGCACTTTGGCTTTGATATCAATGCTGACAAAATTGCTGCCCCTTCCAGCTGCTGTAGCTGACTCCAATTCACGAGAAATGTGCCAACACTGCTAAAGACAGGCAGACATGGTGAGATAAAAACAGCTAGTCTGCTGAAAAGGAGTCCAAATTAATGTTTTCTAACTCCCCCTTTTCATCCTTTCCGCAGCCAAGAGAGAGCAATGTCCTTCCTCTCTGTCCTCGATGATGACCCAGGCATGGGATGCAGCATGGGGACAGAGCCTGTCACTGCTCCCAGTGCCCTGACCTGCCCTTCCCTGCCTGCCTTGCCCTTCCCTGTCCTGGTGGATCCTGCTGTACTGTGCTGTGCTGTGCCGAGCCAAGCCCAGCCAGCGGTCACGCATTTTGGAAATGACCCTCCCCTGTGCCGCCCGCCAGCGTAATGAACATACCACTTTCTAACTTTGACTAGTTAGAGAGTCTTTGTTGGTGATTTTCAGTTTTAACAATTCAGGGAGCTTTTGTTTTCCCTGATAGAAGTACAGTTGCTGCCAAGGGAAACACACCCAAAGACCAGTAGTGACCCAGCCTTCCCTTTGCTTCCCTTTTCCTTCCCTCACTGCTACACAGCGCTCTCATACCAGGACTTCATTGCTGCCTCACCTGAGGATTTAGAGCTGCCTCCAGGCCCTTCCAGGCTAAGTGAATGTGCTCAGGACTCCAAAGTTTTCCTAGGTTCTTGGGAGAAGGTGTTTGCATCATTTGGACTTCTTGGGGTTTCATCAGAGAAGCCAGACACAGGCAGATTTCATCTCCACTGTGAGCTCTTCATTCTGCTTCTTCCCATGAAGCTTAAATGCCAGCCTGAGCTCATCGTTCCTCTGGTTCCCACAGATCATCACAACTCTTCCATGGCCTCTCCAGAGAGGAGCAGCTGCACATCTTCAGAGCAGCAGTTGCCAGCCCACAACCCATCAAGGAGGGAAAGTTTCTACCCTTGCTTTCCAAGCAGATTCTGGTTAATGACCCTTTAAAATGTTTTCCTGCAGTGCTCTATCATGGGTAGATCTCAAGTGAGAATCAGGTAGAAAGGGTCAAGTCGCCTAGGAAGAGGGACCTTGAAAACAGAAAGATTCTCTGCCTGCTTTTCCTGTCCTTGCTGCAGATTTGGATGGTGTTCTGGGCATTTTGCAGACAGCCTCTCTGTAGGGGTACAAGGGCAAGGTCAAAGATATTGCCTAACAAGTGGTCAGTGTTAGGTGCACTCTCCTCTTTCTTTGAATGAAACCAAACTAGGACTCTGATACGATATTGCAGATGTTTAAGACTGTCTGCCCTGCAAATCAAGCCGTGCCATTTGATGCTGGCAGGGGGCTATGTAGAAATCACGAATGGGCCAGGTCTGCTGTGGAATATGCCTTGAGCTGCTTTATTTTCCAGCATCAGTCTCATTACATGGTTATGACAATGGAAAGATGCCAGCAGCTCACATCCCAGGCAGCAGACAAGGAACTTGATGTTACAACTTACTTTATAAGTTTCTTGACCAATCACACAACACAAAAGCATATTGACAGTAGTTCTATCCAATCACTATAAACACATGTATCTTTGGTTAAAACAATGCTTGCTTATTTTGAATACAATACCTACTTGTAAGCCTTAAAACACCATGCACAGAGCTCCATTATTAAGCTTCAAGCTTCCTAATATCTTGCTAGATAAACTTTTCTATACCTTAGAGAGTCATTCTAGCCAAGCATTAATACACAGACCATTGTTCTATTTGTAATTGCTTTTCTGCAGTTTAAATAATTTTTCTGCTGACCTATCTCATGGCTGCTGCTTAGCTCTAATCACAGTTCTACTGCCTCTGGGGCCTTCCTTTTGCAGCTTTCCCCAAAACCCTCTGTCCTGGTTTAGGGCAAATTTGTTAAAGAATCTGCAAAGGAGGGTCCCTCCAGAAAGCAAACCCACACAGCCCCTCCCCCCCCAACTGGTTTGGGAAGAATTCCTCGGAGAGAAGTGGAAAGAACCTGTTTATTTGACAGACACAGCACCCCCAGCACACAAAATGAACAATACCAGATGACACCGCTCTGAGAAAGATGACAAAATCAGAAAGTCTCTTTCGGGGGTTGTTGCTCTGTTCTCAGTCCCTCCGGCACTGGGGCAGCTGCTGCAGCCAAACGGTGCAAACCTTCGGTGTTCCCAGGTCCCAGTCCGGAGCAGGTTCGAGATGGTCACAGAAACAGGAAAGGAGAAAGAGTCCAGGAAGGAATTTGGACTGTTTAGCTAAACTAGCTAATAAGCAGAAGCAAAAGCGAGAGCAGAAGCAAGAGCAGAAAAGAGAGCAAGCAAAGCAGCAAGCTGAAAGCAAGAAGCCAAAACAGCCCTATGTACTGCCCGTCTCTGTGTCCCTGATAAGAGAAACCCAAACAAAACTTCCACTCTTCAGAGCCGGTCTTAAAGGCACAGAACATATGAATGGGGATACAAGCATCATAATGTCACCCCAGGACACCCTCTAATTTTGTAGATTCCCACAATTCCCCCCCTCTGTTCACCTAAAAAGAAACCTTCATAATTGTGTCATTTATTACTTGTGTTTCGTAGCCTTACTATAATATTTCTGCTTATTACCTATTTGAAGCATTTTCTCGCTTGCACTAAACATTGCTATATTACAACACAGCAATTTTAATGCTGTGGAAGTCCTGTCAGTTGAAAGGGCATAAATTATGCCTGACAATAGTTACAAGTCATTGTTCGAAAAAGTCTTGTTGATTCCAAGGTCTTAATTCTAAACCTTCCTCCATGTCTATACCTTCATCGACCATCTCTGTGAGATTTTGAGAACTCTCTGTGAATCCATTTCCTACCTCTCTCGCTCTTGTGTGATAAAAGCTTCTTTGATAGTTTTGTCCATCATTTGTCACACACACCGACATATGCAAGGTATTACTACTAGTATCACTGCCAAAACACCCAATACATAGAGACCTATTCTACAAAGTTCCCTTAGCCAAGGTGCAAAGCTCCATTCTTGGAATAGATCATCTAACCATGACCCACCATCTTCTTTAATTGGAGCTGTCAAAGCTTTCAGCTTTTGTATGCTTTTGTGGATGGATTCAGAATGATCTGACAGGTTCATACAACACAATCCTTCAAATTCCTCACAACCATGTCCTTGGGCCAGTAAAAGAAAATCAATTGCTGCTCTATTTTGAATAGAGTAGCAGGTCTAATACTATTAACATCAGTCAACATATCACTGATTGCAGTGGATGTGGCATTAGTTTGTTTACTCAGCAACATCCAACCTGATCTTATTGTTTCAATGCCATTGCTGAAGCCAATTGGGGTAAAAACAAACCTGCTGAAATTCTTTTTGCAGCCTTCCAAGGCATGAAATCTTTTTCAGTTTTCATAATAATGACAAGCAAATCTTGTTCCCCTTTGTTTCTTCCTAATGACTGCCTCGGTAGTAGGTGCTATCACAGTGAGCATTCCAATGCTACATGGGCCACCTTCAAGGTGTTCTGGAATGCCCTGCCAAGCCCTATCTCCACAAATGAACCAATATCCCTTGGGCAATTGTCGTGGATATTGGTCAGCCTCAGAAAGCACATCCTAACTGTTTGAATAATTACACCAAAAACTTAAGTTTCTGTATGCAAAATAATGGGGAGTAACATTGTATTTGAGGGATCCCCTTCTTGCTAATCATTAGCTGTAAATGTAAGGCAAAAATCCATTGTTAAAGAACCAAGGATTTACAATTCTTGGGGCTCAGATACTGCTTTGGGAAGTTCTTTGGCCCAAACGTTCCAATTCAGTGCAGGATTGTTCCCATTGTCAATTTCACCTGGCTCACCATTGGATTGCTTTTTGATCAAAGGCAAATCTTTTACTGGCACACCAACCAGACAGGTTGAGTAAGGCTTTTCTGGTTCCAAATTAGACAAACATATGGTATCCGAGCCGGCTGCCTGGGCAAAGGTCACCCAAGCATTTGGTTTCGGTTGTTCAGCAGGCAAATCTGCACGACAAGAAGCAATTAAAACCAACCAACACCAGCATATAATTTGATTTTGCTCCATCCTTTTCATGAGCTAAGTTTTAGTAAAATTTTCACATACATATCAATTTAAAAACTTGGCTTTGACCTTAAGATAAGATTTTGACTTAAAGATCCAATAGAGGGGATCTATAACTTAACAAAAACCATGCTTTTGCCAAAAATAAGCTCTATAAAACAAACAATTGACACACTTATAAATAACATAAAATCAGAGTTTGCAGGTTCCACCAATGCACAAGGAACGTCAGGCGTGACCCGGGATCCATCTGCTTGACTCACATCTGCGTACTTGCTTCCTCCATTCTGGGCTCGTCAACACATTCTGGGGTGCGATATGGTTTGACATTTTTGGCTGGGACCCACTTAATTCCAGCACCTTTAGAGACAGAATCATACCCTTTGCCCCAGGTGATTAATCAGAAAGGACCTTCAATTTGTCCAGTGTCAGGGTTTCTAATTAAAACAGGGGGATTTTCTTTCAGTTTTGCCTGTGTGTTATTTGAAAAATGCCCAAAAACCGGTGGATCGGGTTCTGCAACTGAGCTGTTTAAAAAATTAAAAACATACAAAGCTTTGTTTAACCCTACTTCAACAGGGAGTAGTGTGACCTCCACTCCCTCCCTTTGTTGGTCTAGAATGTGTTTTAATGTCTGATGTGCACTCTCAATAATTGCTTGACTTTTGGGAGAGTGTGGAATACTAAAGATGTGACGAACACCCTATTTTTTTAGAAATGTGGCTAATTTCTGAGATATATATACGTGGGACTATTGTCAGTTTTTACTTCTTGGGGCACACCCAATGAAGCAAAAGCTAGCAAAAAATGATGGCTGCTTGTATTTGGAGGCTGGGGAACTAAAAACGGCAAAAATTTTGGGAGAGGCTTGGGGGAGGAATTTACACGAAAAGAATTCTCAGAACTGTAAAGCAATTTGCTCGCTTGAGCGAGATCTGAGAGGGAGTCCTCTTGAGAAGGGAAAGCAGTGGCAGGAGTGATTTTCGCAGCTTTTTTACTAGGCAGAGTAGATATAGAGCTAATTTCAGCAGTTTTTGCTTGCACAACTTCAGAACAAGCAGCTTTTGTATTGCAAAGCTTCTTTTAACTCTCATCTTCTCTAGAACACAACTTCTGACTCTTCACATTCTTGGAATGCAACGAAAATCCCGAGCATTTTCTTGGGAATTGCAGGGGTGAATGGTTTTGTGGAGGAATGGGAGGACGGCCTGTCTTAGCATCAGTGACGCAGGGAATCCCTGAAGAAACAGAGAACACAACTGAAGCTGAAAGTGGATCTGATTTTTCTTTTTTGGGGATTGGGGTGCTGTCTACACTGCTTGGAGAAACTTTGGACGCACTAGAAGGGAAGGAAACTTGAACAGAACTTGAGATTTCTTCAGAAGAGGACAACGGCTCAGCACTACCCGGAATTAAAGTCTCAGAACTAGGTGTTCTGTTTTGGCATTTGAGAAAGTTTCTATTACGATTATTTTGTTTAAAGCTATTTATTAAAGTTTTGGAGACAGGCATTAGTTTGTTTACAGTCTTTTCTTTTTGGAGAGAGAATAGATTACAAATTTTCTAGTTTATCTGGTCTTAAAAATTAAAGGTAAAAGTAGACTGAAATTTATATTTTGAGTATTTGCTTTTACTCAGATTAATAAATCTTTCAGTTTATGTTTTGAGATGTTTGAACGTCTTTTATCTTGTAAAATTTTCTTAAGCGGGTAAAAAACATTCTATTCTGTTTAGATAAATGATTTCCCATTGTGTAGCCCAGGAGCCCCAAGAATGCTACTTACTACTTACAAGGACATCAGGTGTAGATGACGAAGGGGATGATTTATTCTTCTTTTTAACAGCTTGGGCTTCTGGCGACTGAACTGTTTAGGCTTTTTTTTTTTATTATTATTCTTTTAGTCTAACAAAGTTTTTCACAAATTGTAGATACCCACACCTTGTTCCTGTGCTAAAAGCTCATAGGCACAATAAAAGTTATTTAACCCTTTTGATAATAAGCCCAAGGCATTGTGTGGGCAGGCAGAGGCAGGCAGGAGGCAGAGCTGTCAGCAAAGGAAGGGCCCAGCCAGGTGGGGCAGCCAGGGGATGCCAACAGCCTGCAGGGACAGAGGCGCAGGGCAGGGACACTGTGGGACAGCCTGGGCTGCACAGGGCACAGGGATGGGCAGCAGCTGCAAGACAGTCCTGCCAGAGCCAACTTGGGCAGCACTTTGGCCTTAGCTGCTGGCCCTGGGGCCAGGAGGGGACAAGTGACCCTCGCAGGCCTGGGGCCTCATGGCCTCCTTGTCCCTGCTCAGCAGCCTGGCAGGGGCCGCCCCATGCTCCTGCCCCTGGCATTGCACATCCCCACATGCCAGTGCCCATCCCGGGAAGAGCCCTGAGCAAGGAGGGAGGGAGAGGATCTGCCTGGCCAGGGGCTGGGGCTCAGGCCTTGGCCCTTTGCCTTCCTCAAACACATCCAGGTTTGCTCAGCACCAGAGACACCTTTCCGTTGCTCGTCCTCAGCTGGCATCACTGCCTGCAGGGTTTGGCTCTAGCTGGAACCTGGGGACACTTTCTCACTTGTGTCCCTGACACAGGTCTCTTCAAAGTCCAAGAAACTTCAGTGTTTCAATAGAACTGAGTTCTTGATGGTTCTGTGACATCACTCAGGGGCTGGTGGCATCTCAGAGCTGGCTGTAACATCACAGGGCTGGTTGTGACATCACAGAGTAGAGTGTGAGGGCATAGAGCAGAGTCTGCCATCATAGAGGGTGGCTCTGTGGCATCAGAGAGTGGGTTGTGACATCACCAGGTGACTGTGTAACATCATGGAGCAGGCTGTGACATCACAGAACAGATTGTGACATCACAGGGTGACATTCTGACATCAGTCTTCTGTGACATCACAGCACTGCTGTATGACATCATAAGGGGACAGAGTTTGCTCTGTGACATCAAAGGGGCAGTGTGACATCACAGAGATGGCTGTGTGACATCAGAGGGACTGTGTGACATCACAGATGGCTGTGTGACATCACAGGGGCTGTGTGACATCACGGGGCTGTGTGACATCACATGGGCAGTGTGAGGTCTCTGGGGAGGTCACTCTGCCCCGGTCCCCCTCACAGCTCCCCCCAGAGCAGTCCCACCCTGCTCATGCACAGCAGGGTCCCCTGTCCCCCCAGGTCCCCCTGCCCCTGGCCCCGCAGCCTCCCCCAGAAGATGTTCCATGAGATCGACCCCAGAGCCTGACATGGGGACGGGGGGCCGGGGCCCTGGGGGTGGGACAGGGGGACAGGGACCCCCCGGCAGAGTCTCCGTGTCCCCCAGGGCCAGAGCCTGGGCCAGGGCTCCTTCACCCTGCTATAGATAAATATCATAATATTGGCTTTTTGCAAATATTAAAATGAATTTAATATGTGTTATGCTACAATAGCTTTGTTGTAAAGATATAATTTTTATTTCTGTTTTTAATTAAGCTTAGACATAGTAGTGAAATATCTGACAGAAGTGTGCTTGTGTTAAACTGCCTGCTTGGATGGGATCACATCCAATGCACACAGGATGAGGACGCCTGTACAGATCTGCCAACTATCAGCACTCACTGTCTGAAGGCAGAGTGGACCAAGGCCCAGAAACTGGAGGTGATAAAGAGGAGCCAAAACCACAGCCAAGAAACACACATGCTCTGAAAAGGCAGACCCAAGGAGCGGTCATGTAAAATTGTTCCTGGAATATGTAAAGTAGTTTATGGATATGCATGAGGGTCTATGAATATGCAACAGGCTGATATAAGGGGAAAGGTATTTCAGGGGGATCCCCGAAGGTAACAGGGTGCTCCTGGCTGAGAGCCGTAATAACCTTTGCTCCATGACCCTGGTCTCCCATTGTCCTTTATTAAACTTTTTACATTTTCACAGGAGGGTGAACGTGCTTTTCACCAATGGAATCTCAAGGAAACAAGGGTCAGTTGTTAAGCCAAGGCTCTCCTGTGACCAAGTGGGGCCTCATGGGACACCGGTGCAACTGGGACATTGCCAGGTCTGGTAGGAACAAGGCTCCATTATTGCACAGCAAGGCCTCAGGGCGCCCAGGAGAGCAGCGTGACAATGACATCTTGGGGAACCAAGTGTCACCTGCAAACACAACGGGGCCTCATGGAAGCCAGGTGCCATTTGGATATTGCCAGGGCAGGTGGAACTCAGTGTCCACTGTGACACAGCACAGCCTCATGGAACTCAGCAGAGCACTGGGACAGCCTGGAATCTCATGGAGTCAAGGCTCTGCTTTGGCAAAGTGGGGCCCACAGGACACAGGTGCCACCGGGACAATGCCAGCTCTTGTGGAACCCAGTGTCCACTGTGACACAGCAGAACCTCATGGAAACATGGGGACCACTGTGACACAATGGAATCTCATGGAAGAAAGTGTCAGTTGTGAACGCAGCATGGCTTCACAGAAACCAGGGGCAATGGGGACCGTGCTGTGGCTCATGGGAGCAAGGGGCCATTGTGACACAGCGGGGCCTCTTGGAACCCAGGAGAACATTGTGGGTCCATGGATCCTCATAGAAGCACGGCCCCATTGTGACAAAGGGCAGTGTCACAATGGTCTCCTGGGTTCCATGAGTCCTCGCTGTGTTTAGAATTGACACTTGCTTCTCCAAGATTCCATGGCATCCCTCTGCTCTCCTGTGATTTGAGGCTGTGCTGTGTCACAATGGACACTTGTTTACACCAAGGCTGGAGATGTCCCAGTGGCACTGGGCTTCCATGAGGCCATGCTTTGTCACAATGGGGCCTTGGTTCCATGAGATTCCAATGTCCCACAATGGTCTCCTGGGTTCCACGAGGCCTGCCTTTGTCACAGTGCAACCTTGCTTGCACGAGCCTTGGCAATGTCCCAGTGGCACAGAGGTTCCATGAGACCCTGCTGTGTCACAATGGTTCCATCAGGTTCCATTGTGTCACAGTGCTCTCCCAGGTCCCATGAGGCCTTGGTCTGACACAGTGGTGTCTTGTTCCTACTAGGCCTGACAATGTCCCTGTGGCACCTATGTCCCATGAGGTCCCACTTGATCAAAGCAGAGCCTTGCTCCCATGAGATTCCACTGTGTCACAATGTTCTGCTTGGTTTCATGAGAACCTGATGTGTTGACAATTGATTCTTGGATCCTAGAGATTCCACTGCATCATGGCAGTGTCCTTGGTTCCATGAGGGCCAGCTTTGTCACAGCTGGACCTTGGTTCCATGAGATTCCACTGTATCACAGTGGCGTCCTTGGTTCCATGAGGCCCTGCTGGGTCACAGTGGAGCCTTTGTGCCATTCGTTTCCACAGTGCCACAATGGTCTCCAGCATTCCATGAGGCCATGCAGCAAAAGAGTGGGCCCTTGGTTCCATGAGTTTCCATTTCATCACAGTGATCTCCAGAACTCCATGAGGCCTTGCAGCAAAAGAGTGGACCCTTGAATCCATGAGTTTCCATTCCATCACAATGATCTCTTGCATTCCATGAGGCCCTGCTGTGTCACTAAGGAGCCTTTGTTCCATGTGTTCCCATTGGGACACAATGGTCTCCAGCGCTCCATAAGGCTGAGTCATGAAACTCTGGGCACTTGGTTCCATGAGATTCCACAGTGTCACCCCCTTGATCTTCTTTAGCCTTCAGTTCCATTTTAAAAGTCATAATTACAACACTTCATTAGCATACTCACATTTGCATAAAGTTGTGTCACAGTTTTACAACCCTGTGTGGCTTCAGCACCTGCGTCCGTTCCTCCTGTGGTGCTTGTCAGTCTTCTGGTGGTCTTTTGATGAAGGCTTCTATCATCCTTCTCACATTGGAACTTTGTACCTGGATCATCAGCCCATGCCTGGTGCTCCTTGTTCTGCAGTCTAACCTGGTTCGAGCTGATTTTGCCCTTTGCAAGTTCTGTTCAAACTTGCTCTCTTGCTCTCGGCGCGTTTGTTGTGTCGCTTGTTCTGCTCTCTCGCTTTCTCTGCTGTCTCGCTGGCTTTGCCTGCATGTGAAAAATGCATGTATTTTATGATTGGCTTTTTGCAAATATTCAAATCAATATTATATGTGTTGTGTTAGAAAGTAATGCTGTATTAATTCTCTTAAGTACTGTGTTAAATATAGTTTTAGGTTATAAAAAATGTTAAAATAGAAACTATGCTATGTAAGATACTTTTTTTAAAGAAAGGACTCACAGTGAGATAGCAGGCACAGGACACCTAAATCGTTCAGAGAAAAAGAATTTGTTGCTCTCTTATGAAAAGAAATGAACTTCTTCCCACCTCGAAGGCGCTGTTAGGATTCAGAGGAAGAAGCTGAAACTGACCAGACAGAATCCTGTGTTTGAATGCAATTTATGCATCATGTATGAAGTGTATGAATATGTAAGAGGCGGTTGTTTTTAATGGTTAATCCTCTGTTACTGGGTGTCCTTTTTCGGGCTTGTGCTGCCCAGAGAAATGTACTCGGACGTCCGTAACTCTTTGTCTCTATTCTCTCATACTGTCCTAATTCAAATTGTTCAAATTGTTATTACGCTAATTGTATTGCTATTTTTTATAACCATTTTCTTACTATTCAACTTCTAAAATTTTAAAAACAAGTGATTGGTGTTTTTCACACTTATTAACACCCCCCTCCATAAAAGAGGGACCATCCCCGTCTGCCTGAGACCCAGAGCTCGGCTCTCCCTGCCCTGCAGCCACTGTTATAGATACATATTATAATAGTGGCTTTTCACAAATGTAAAAATGGATTTTATATCTGTGGTGTTGAAATAACTTTGCTATATCGTTTCTGTTTCTGTTGTTAATTAATATTAGACATAGTAGTGAAATAGCCGATATAATTAGGCTTGTGCTAAAATGCCTGCTTTGGTTGGGATAACATCCAATTGAGAGGAACAGCAGATTTGTCTTTACAAACCAGCTGTGGGACTGCTGGTAGATAAAACTAGCTCTGGGAGAAGAAAGACACAATGGGAAAGATTCCACTAATTAATGGGAAAAGATATTTGCCTTTACATATAAACTTTAGGATTGGTGATAAATGAAATTAGATATTGAAAGATGAAAGAAACAATGGGGAAACCACTAAATTCCGTAAGAATTAAAAATTAAAAGGGAGGGTTATTCGTTAGAGGGAAATCTTTGGTATCAGGTGTTTCAGGAAGTCTGTGCTTCTCAACTACCTCAGCCAGTGGGGAAAGAGAGAAGGGTAATGTGGCAGGGAAATTGGGATAAAAAGGAGGCTGCATCCTCCAACATTTTGAGAGACCCCAGGGGAATGCCCCATGGCCTCTCCCTTTATTTGAATAAGTAAAAGGACTCCTCTGTCTCCTTTCTGGACATAAATCTCTGATGTTTGTGGATTAATTTTCCTAACATAATGAACACAGGATGAGGACACCTGTACAGATCTGCCAACTGTCAGCAACCACTGTCGGAAGGCAGTGTGGTCTGGACCCAAAACTGAAGATGATGATAAAAAATGGACTAAAACCATAAGCCAGGAATACTCATGCTCTAAAAAGGCAGATCCAAGGACAAGATAGGCTAAGGAGTTCTGGGAACATGTAAACTGGTTAGGGGAAATGTTTACTATGCATGAGGGTCTATGAATATGCAAAAGGTTGGTGTAAGAGAAAAGGTATTTAAGGGGTATTCCCAGCTGAGTGCCAAGATGCACCTGGCTGTAATAACCTTTGCTCTATGTTCCTTGTTTCCTATTGTCCTTTTTTAAATTTTTTATATTTTCACAGGAGATTGAATGTATTTTTCACACCCCACACCCCCTGCCTGCTGACATATCTTGGCAGCCCAGCCTGGTGCTCCCCAAGCCCTGCTGGGGCACCTGGATCATCCAACCCACCCCTGTGGGTTTGCGCAGCAAAGCCTCTGTCAGTGCTGTAGTTGTTCTTTGTTTGCTTTATTATACACACCAGTAAATAACTGTTATTTCTATTCCCGTATCTTTGCCTGAGAGCCCCTTAATTTCATGATTCTACTAATTCAGAGGGACAGGGTTTACATTTTCCATTCCAAGAAGGGCTCCTGCCTTCCTTAGCAGACACCTGTCTTTCAAACCACAACAAGGTAAAAAATCAGCTCTTCCCAAGGGGTTTCCAATATGGAGCTGAGACCCAATGGATGTTCCTGCCCCAGCATTGAGTCAGGTGCCTACTGGGATCCAGGATGACGTGGAGACCACCAGCCAGGCGTCTTCCCAACTTGTCTTCCACAAGGTTCTGCTGCCATGGGGATTTGTCCTCCCTGATCTCCATCCTCAGCTCCTGGTCTGGGGGAGGAAGGGCAACGAGAGGATGGGATTTGCCTCCATGCCAGAGGGAAGGACATCCTCCCAATGTGTCCCCGGCAGGACGGCATCAGCAGCAGGATTGTCCTGCAGCCAGGGGCCGTGGTGGGCTGGGAGATGGAGCAGGAGAGAGTGGGAAAGGGGCACTGACTTCCTCCTCAGCTGCCTGGGGGTTCCAGGGCATCTTCCTCTTCCTCACATCCCCCTCCATCTGGCCAAGATTTGGGGAAGGGAAATCCTGCTTAGCAAGGAAAACAAGGGATGAGCATATTGGGTTTGAAGGTCCCCCTGCCCAAGTCCGTGTCTAGATGTCAGCATCATGTGTCCATAAAAATCTGCTCTAAAAAAGCCTCCCAGGAGTTCCCCATCTCTCGTCTCTCAGTTTTGGGGTTCTGGGATTCCTCCCTGTCCAGGATGCTGGGTGTCCCAGCAATCCCAAAAGCTCCTCTCTATTCTGTCTCCCCATTAAGGCATGCTGGGGGTTTTGGGGGTCCCTTCTCCCCTCATTCTCTGCTCTGGCCTGCAGCGGCTCCAAGGAGTCCCCCCTGCCCCTCTCCAGGCTCTTGAGGCTCCCACCAATGGTGGCGCTCCCCCCCCTCTGGGCTCCCCACTTTGGGCTCCTGGGGGACACAGGGCTCTGCTGTCCCCACAAGAGGCCTTTTCTGCTCAGCTTCTTCATTCTCCAAACATCCCCCCAGAAAAATCCAAGGGACCCCCCAGGATATCTGTGCCAAGCTCCCCCTCCCCAGTCACGATCCCATGGTTGGGGGCTGCGAATTCAGGGAGGGTTGGGTGGTGCTGAGGCACCTGAACCTGCGCTATATCCCAAAGGAGTGGGCAAGGGAACAGCAGGGCTGGGGACAAGCCATGAGGAAGGACTACCACAGTCACATTCCTGGATTCACTCCTCCACCAAGGTGCTTCCAGCCTGGAGGAAATATCCCACAGGAGAGCAGCTCCATGACACACCCCCAACACCTGCCCTGCTCCAGAGCTGAATCCAGAGCCTCTTCTGCCTGGCTGAGAGCACAGAGGGAGCTGCAGGACCTCTCAGCTCTCCCTGGATCCTTGTCTTCTTCAGGTGAGCAACCTCAGCTCTCCCAGCCTGGCTCCAGATCAGAGGGGCACCAGCTCTTGGAGCATCTCTGGTGCCTCCTCTGGACTGGATCCAGCAGCTCCAGCTCCTTCCTGTGCTGGGCCCCAGGGCTGGGGCAGCTCTGCAGGTGGGGACTCACCTGAGTGGGGCAGAGGAGCAGAATCCCCCCCTTCTCTGCTGCCCACATGGGGGCCCAGTCCAGGCTCAGGGAGGCTTTCAGGGCTGGGGCTTCCTTCTGCTTTCCTCCATCTGCCTTAGTCCCTCCTCTTCCTCCCACTCCTCTTCCATCCCTCCTTCTCCTCCTCCTCCTCCTCCCTCAGCCCACCTCCTTCTCGTCTTCCATCCCTTCCGGCTCTCCCCCTTCATCCCTGCCCTTCCCTCCCTCCTTCTCCTCCCCCAGCAGCAGCCACACCCTCGGTGCCCCGTTCCCGCAGCCCTTGCAGCCCGCGGCAGGAGCGGGGATGGAGCCGGCACAGTTCAGGATTGGCAGCCTCGGGCCTCATACTGGAGGCTCCTGGGGTCAGCTGAGGAGGAAGTCAGTGCCCCTTTCCCACTCTCTCCTGCTCCATCTCCCAGCCCACCACGGCCCCTGGCTGCAGGGCAATCCTGCTGCTGATGCCGTCCTGCCGGGGACACATTGGGAGGATGTCCTTCCCTCTGGCATGGAGGCAAATCCCATCCTCTCGTTGCCCTTCCTCCCCCAGACCAGGAGCTGAGGATGGAGATCAGGGAGGACAAATCCCCATGGCAGCAGAACCTTGTGGAAGACAAGTTGGGAAGACGCCTGGCTGGTGGTCTCCACGTCATCCTGGATCCCAGTAGGCACCTGACTCAATGCTGGGGCAGGAACATCCATTGGGTCTCAGCTCCATATTGGAAACCCCTTGGGAAGAGCTGATTTTTTACCTTGTTGTGGTTTGAAAGACAGGTGTCTGCTAAGGAAGGCAGGAGCCCTTCTTGGAATGGAAAATGTAAACCCTGTCCCTCTGAATTAGTAGAATCATGAAATTAAGGGGCTCTCAGGCAAAGATACGGGAATAGAAATAACAGTTATTTACTGGTGTGTATAATAAAGCAAACAAAGAACAACTACAGCACTGACAGAGGCTTTGCTGCGCAAACCCACAGGAGTGGGTTGGATGATCCAGGTGCCCCAGCAGGGCTTGGGGAGCACCAGGCTGGGCTGCCAAGATATGTCAGCAGGCAGGGGGTGTGGGGTGTGAAAAATACATTCAATCTCCTGTGAAAATATAAAAAATTTAAAAAAGGACAATAGGAAACAAGGAACATAGAGCAAAGGTTATTACAGCCAGGTGCATCTTGGCACTCAGCTGGGAATACCCCTTAAATACCTTTTCTCTTACACCAACCTTTTGCATATTCATAGACCCTCATGCATAGTAAACATTTCCCCTAACCAGTTTACATGTTCCCAGAACTCCTTAGCCTATCTTGTCCTTGGATCTGCCTTTTTAGAGCATGAGTATTCCTGGCTTATGGTTTTAGTCCATTTTTTATCATCATCTTCAGTTTTGGGTCCAGACCACACTGCCTTCCGACAGTGGTTGCTGACAGTTGGCAGATCTGTACAGGTGTCCTCATCCTGTGTTCATTATGTTAGGAAAATTAATCCACAAACATCAGAGATTTATGTCCAGAAAGGAGACAGAGGAGTCCTTTTACTTATTCAAATAAAGGGAGAGGCCATGGGGCATTCCCCTGGGGTCTCTCAAAATGTTGGAGGATGCAGCCTCCTTTTTATCCCAATTTCCCTGCCACATTACCCTTCTCTCTTTCCCCACTGGCTGAGGTAGTTGAGAAGCACAGACTTCCTGAAACACCTGATACCAAAGATTTCCCTCTAACGAATAACCCTCCCTTTTAATTTTTAATTCTTACGGAATTTAGTGGTTTCCCCATTGTTTCTTTCATCTTTCAATATCTAATTTCATTTATCACCAATCCTAAAGTTTATATGTAAAGGCAAATATCTTTTCCCATTAATTAGTGGAATCTTTCCCATTGTGTCTTTCTTCTCCCAGAGCTAGTTTTATCTACCAGCAGTCCCACAGCTGGTTTGTAAAGACAAATCTGCTGTTCCTCTCAATTGGATGTTATCCCAACCAAAGCAGGCATTTTAGCACAAGCCTAATTATATCGGCTATTTCACTACTATGTCTAATATTAATTAACAACAGAAACAGAAACGATATAGCAAAGTTATTTCAACACCACAGATATAAAATCCATTTTTACATTTGTGAAAAGCCACTATTATAATATGTATCTATAACAGTGGCTGCAGGGCAGGGAGAGCCGAGCTCTGGGTCTCAGGCAGACGGGGATGGTCCCTCTTTTATGGAGGGGGGTGTTAATAAGTGTGAAAAACACCAATCACTTGTTTTTAAAATTTTAGAAGTTGAATAGTAAGAAAATGGTTATAAAAAATAGCAATACAATTAGCGTAATAACAATTTGAACAATTTGAATTAGGACAGTATGAGAGAATAGAGACAAAGAGTTACGGACGTCCGAGTACATTTCTCTGGGCAGCACAAGCCCGAAAAAGGACACCCAGTAACAGAGGATTAACCATTAAAAACAACCGCCTCTTACATATTCATACACTTCATACATGATGCATAAATTGCATTCAAACACAGGATTCTGTCTGGTCAGTTTCAGCTTCTTCCTCTGAATCCTAAAAGCACCTTCGAGGCAGGAAGAAGGTAGTTTTTTCTGATAAGCTGGCAATAAATCAATAAATTCTTTTTCTCTGAAAGATTTAGGTGTCCTTTGGCTGCTATCTCATTTCAAGTCCTTTCTTTAAAAAAGGAATCCTACATAGCATAGTTTCTATTTTAACATTTTTTATAACCTAAAACTATATTTAACACAGTACTTAAGAGAATTAATACAGCATTACTTTCTAACACAACACATATAATATTGATTTGAATATTTGCAAAAAGCCAATCATAAAATACATGCATTTTACACAAAAACGTCCCAGTGCAGTCTCACAAGCAGAGGCTCACCCTGATTTGCAGAAAAAACCCACAATTTGTAGAGGCTGTAAAGCCAGTATGATTGATTTCAGTACTGCCCTAAGGACACGGGCACCCCTGAAAATTACCAAGGCTATTTTACCTCTTAACTTGTTGCATATGCATATGAGAGGAATGTGGGATTTGTCTTTACAAACCAGCTGTGGGTCTGCTGCTAGATAAAACCAGCACTGAGAGATAAAAGAAACAATGGGAAGGATTCCAATCATTGATGAATGGAAAAAGATATTTGCTTTTACAAATTAACTGTAGGTTTGCTGATAAATGAAATTGGACATTGAAAGATGAAAGAAACAATCGGGGAAACCCCTAAATTCCATAAGATTTAAAAATGTAAAGGGGGGGGGTGATACTTTAGAGGGAAATCTTTGGTATCAGGCATTTTGGGAAGTCTGTACCTCTCAAGTACCTCAGAAATGGGGAAAGAGAGAAGGGAAATTGGGATAAAAAGGAGGCTGCATCCTCCAAAATTTTGAGAGACCACAGGGTCTCTCCCTTTATTCAAATAAAGTCAAAGGACTCCTCTGTCTCTTTCTGGACATAAACCTCTGATGTTTGTGGATTCATTTTCCTGGCACACATGTATTAAACTGTCTTATAAATTCTATGAGCCTGCCAGTTGTTTAGTCATGTAGTTGTAACCCAGATTCAGTTTTTCCATCTGCTTCAGCCCCAGGGTCGGTGCAGAGGCCCACTCTCCTTATCTCTCTTCAGCTTGGGTGTTTGCATTCCTTTCTAGGTAGCCTTGAATCTCCTTTGTTTCCTCTGCAGGCTTTTTTGGGAGCACACAAGTTAACAGACTACAGGAGATTAAACAGCAGACTTCAGCTAAATCTAAAATTGCTTTCTACCCCGACTTAAGTTTCTAACCCACAGCTGGAGAAGCAGCTCTGGGCTGGGCTCAGGAGAAACTCTCAGATAAGAGAAGTGCAGCCAGATGCCCTCCTCTCTAAGCTTGATAACATCTTTTGTTTTCTTAAGTATCCAGTTGTTAGTGTTCCCTAGCAATTCTCTAAGTAAAAAGGAACAAAAGGAACCACCAACATACCTTTGCACCCTAAAAATTCTGCTCTGTCCAATCATTTCTTCTGGTGGCATCGAGCATAGCTGGATGATCCTTGCAGGTCTTTTCCAACTTAAATAATTTCCATCTTTATCCCATCAAAACACCCAGAACTCAGGTAAAAATAAAGAAATTAAACAAAGAGATCTAAAGCTGCACCACTTCCCTGGGATTTGGAAGTGAATTGGGGGTTCAGAGGAATATCCAGGAGGATGTGGGTGTTGTAGGGCCATGGAGCCAGGCAGATGGGGCCACAGTCTCGTAGCTGTGCTGGCAGAGTTTGTCCCCCTAGCCCGTCTGCTCTCCAGGAATTCTGGTTTTGTCCCAGTCCCTGGCCTGGGTCTCCCCGTTTGGGGTGTCCCCACAAAGTGCCCAAATCTCTGCTGAAGTGCCTGGGCTGCCCCTGGTTGGGGATGTTCCTGCCCACCAACATCTCCTGGTCAGTGCCATGCGGGGGTGGGAGGGGGTTTGGGGGGTCCTGGGGGAATGGGGAGAGGCTTCTGTGGCTCTTGGGGTGTTTGTGGTGCTGGGAGGGGGTTTGGGGGACTTTTGGGGCACACTGTGAGGGGGGTTTGAGGTTCTGGCTGGGCTGTGTGGCTTGGAGAGAATTTGGGTGGATTTTGGGGGGGATGGGAAGGGGCTTTGGTGGCTCTTAGGGCCATTTACATTGCAGGGAGTGTCACAGACATATTTCCTAAAAAATCCTTTCACTAGGATTTTTCTCCTGAGGAGCTGAGAAGCCTCAGAAAAGAAATGTAAACAATAACTATCTGATGGCTGTGGAATGTGATCTGGAGATGGTTTACCAACAGGTGCATCTTTGATTGGTCTCAGGTGGTTGTTTATAATTAATGACCAATCATAGGTCCAGCTGTGTCAGGACTCTGAGCAGTCACAAGATTTTATTACTTTCTTTGCTAGCCTTCTGATGTCTCCTTTCTCTTTCTTTAGTGTAGTTTTAATATATCATTTTTTATCCTATATATCATAAAATAATAAATCAGCCTTCTGAAACATGGAGTCAAGATTCTCATCTCTTCCCTCGTCCTGGAGACTCTCAAACACCACCACAGAGGGAGAGCTTTGAGGGAGTCCTGGTCAGGAGCTGTGGGGTGGTTTGAGGGGCCAGGGAGGGGTTTTAGGGCAGATGTGACCCCCCAAAGCAACCACCAGACCCCACTCCCCAAGATGCTGTCAGGGCTCTGTGGCTCCATGTTGGGGTTCATCCTTCTGGTGCTGCAGCAGAAGGTGAGGGGGGGTCCCCAGGGGCTGTGTGTGTCCCCCCCATGCCGGTGTCACCCCTTTGTCCCTCCCCACAGGACTCTTGCCCCAGCTCCTGCTCCCCAGAGGGAATTTGGGGAGGGGGAAGAGGGGGTGCACAGCCCCCATCAGGGGATGACCCCAGCCCAGCCCCTTTGTTCAGCACCAGGCTGGGCTCAGGGCTGATGGGAAGCAGATCCTGCAGCTGGGACAGTGTCACTGTGATGTTTTCTGAAAAATCCCTTTGCCAGTGGGAAAAATGCCAATCAATTGTTTTTAAAATTTTACAAGTTGAATAGTAATAAAATGGTTATAAAAATAGGAATGTAATTAGAGTGATAACAATTTGGACAATTTGAATTAGGACAATATGAGACAATAGAGACAAAGAGTTACGGATGTCCGGGTACCTTTTTCTGGGCAGCATGAGCCTGAAAGAGGACCCATGTTAACAAGGGATTGACCCTTAAAAGCAATAGCCTGTTGCATATTCAGACACCTCATCCATGATGCATAAATTCCATTCAAATTCAGGATTCTGTCTGGTAATTGTCACCATCTTCCTCTGAATCCTAACAGCGCCTTCGAGGCGGGAAGAAGTTCATTTCTTTTCATAAGAGAGCAACAAATCCTTTTTCTCTGAACGATTTAGGTGTCCTGTGGCTGCTATCTCACTGTGAGTCCTTTCTTTAAAAAAAGTATCTTACATAGCATAGTTTCTATTTTAACATTTTTTATAACCTAAAACTATATTTAACACAGTACTTAAGAGAATTAATACAGCATTACTTTCTAACACAACACATATAATATTGATTTGAATATTTGCAAAAAGCCAATCATAAAATACATGCATTTTTCACATGCAGGCAAAGCCAGCGAGACAGCAGAGAAAGCAAGAGAGCAGAGCAAGCGACACAACAAACGCACCAAGAGCAAGAGAGCAAGTTTGAACAGAACTTGCAAAGGGCAAAATCAGCTCAAACCAGGTTAGACTGCAGAACAAGGAGCACCAGGCATGGGCTGATGATCCAGGTACAAAGTTCCAATGTGAGAAGGATGATAGAAGCCTTCATCAAAAGACCACCAGAAGACTGACAAGCACCACAGGAGGAACTGATGCAGTCACTGAGGCCACACAGGGTTGTACAACCGGGACACAGCTTTATGCAAATGTGAGTCTGCTAATGAAGTGTTGTAATTGTGACTTTTAAAATGGAACTGAAGGCTAAAGAAGATCAAGGGGGTGACACCGTGGAATCTCATGGAACCAAGTGTGAATTGTGACAGGACCCAGGAGACCATGGTGACACCATGGTGGAATCTCATGGAACCAAGTGTGAATTGTGACAGGACCCAGGAGGCCATGGTGACACCATGGTGGAATCTCATGGAACCAAGTGTGAACTGTTACAGGACCCAGGAGACCATGGTGACACCATGGTGGAATCTCATGGAACCAAGTGCCCAGAGTTTCACGACTCAGCCTTATGGAGCGCTGGAGACCATTGTGTCCCAATGGGAACACATGGAACAAAGGCTCCTTAGTGACACAGCAGGGCCTCATGGAATGCAAGAGATCATTGTGATGGAATGGAAACTCATGGATTCAAGGGTCCACTCTTTTGCTGCATGGCCTCATGGAGTGCTGGAGACCATTGTGGCACCATAGAAACGAATGGCACAAAGGCTCTACTGTGACCCAGCAGGGCCTCATGGAACCAAGGACACCACGTGATACAATGGAATCTCATGGAACCAAGGCTGCAGGACAACCCCACTGCCAATGCCGTCCTGCTGGGGAAGCACTGGGGACATCTCCTTCCCCTTCCCTGTGGCACAGAGGCAAACCTCATCCTCTCTTTGTCCTTCCTCCCCCAGACAAGAAGCTGAGGATGGAGACCAGGAAGGACAAATCTCCAGAGCAGAACCTGGTGGAAGAGGCCACTTTGAGCAGCTCCACTGCGCATTAATCCAATGGGGAGGAAAAGTCCCAGAGGTCCCACAGGACGAGTGGCACCAAACCCAGCCCGGGTTGCTCTGAGGAGGAAAGACCCACCCTGGGCCAGGAAGGTGGACAGAGCTTCAGCCAGGGCTCGGAGCTGGTGGTGCATGAGCAGCTTCACGATGGGGAGAAGCCCTACAAGTGCTTGGAGTGTGGGAAGAGCTTCAGGCAGAGCAGCACCCTGATCGCCACCAGATGATCCATGCCGGGCAATGGCCCTACGAGTGTGGGGAATGTGGGAAGGGCTTCAGGTGCAGCTCTGAGCTTGTTACCCACAAACACATCCACACCGGGGAACGGCCCTATGAGTGTTCCGAGTGTCAGAAGAGGTTTCGGATCAGCTCCCATCTCATCCTGCACCAGCGGATTCACAGAGGAGAGGCCATTCTGCTGCCCTGACTGTGGGAAGGGCTTCAAGCAAAACTCCCACCTCATCATCCATCAACGCATCCACACTGGGGAGAGGCCCTATGAGTGTCCCCAGTGTGGGAAGAGCTTCACCCGGAGCTCTGCCTTGACCAAACACCAACAGAGGCACCCGTAAGGGAAGCCCTGCAAATGCCCTAACTGCAGGAAGAGCTTTGTGCACATCTCCAGCTTCATCCCCCGTTGGAGAACCCACGTTGGAAAGAACGCTGGTGCTCCACATTCCCTGTGATCCTTACTGGCAAGACTCCTGTCCCTTTTCCTGCCCCTGCCAACGACATGATGTGGGATCGAAGAACGTAAGGGTCTGGCTAATGCCATGTCATTATTTTCACTCCTGCTTCAGGTCAATGCCAGAGGCAGGAAAGGGACTCTCTCCCCTTGAGAGAAGGGTGTCCTTTCCAGGCAGGAGTGAATATGTGGCTGGAAAGAGACAGTCAGTGGTGTTGTAGTTTTCCCTCTAAATAGTTTTTCTGATCCCTTCTGTTACCAGTGTTGTTGCTGTTCCTGTTTATTGCTTATCTGGGTGCTGTTCCCAATAAATTGTTCCTATCCCAGGGTGGGATTTTTGCCTTTTGTGCATTCCATGGGAGGCGGGAGGGCAGCGAGCGGCAGCACAGTTTTAGCAGGAGCAGGAAATTGGGGAATCCCATTTCTGAACCCCGGCACCTGGAAACCGAGCATCCCAGCCGGTCCCAGCCCTGGTGGCCATGGCAACAGCCTTGAGAGCGGGTCCCTGGCTGGGGCTGTGGGAGCCTCTTCCCTCTGGTTCCCAGGGACAGGAGTGGAGGGAACAGGTGCAGCTGAGTCGGGGCAGGCTCAGGTTGGATGTCAGGAAAAGGTTTCTGCCCAGGCTCCCCAGGGAAGGGTCCCAGCTCCAGGGCTCTCTGAGCTCCAGCAGCGTTTGGACAGTGCTGCCAGGCCCAGGCTGGCATTGTTGGGGTGTCCTGTGCAGGGCCAACGGTTGGACTGGAGGATCCTGATGGGTCCCTCCCAGCTCAGCCAATTCTGTGGTTCTGGGATCCCATGAGCCTGGGGATAGGACTGCCAATTGTTGCCATGGCAATGGGCTCTGGCTGTAGGCCTGAGCTGGCGTCCATGGCAACCACCCCTGGCATGGGGTCTCCATGGACCTGCAAAGGGACTGAGCATAGCAACAGGGGGCTGGTGATGGTTGTCATGGAAACTGACCATAGCAACAGGGGGCTGGTGGTGGTTGCCGTGGAAACTGTCCAGCGCAACAGGGGGCTGGTGATGGTTGCCATGGAAACTGACCATAGCAGCAAGGAAGCTGGTGATGGTTGCCATGGAAACTGACTGTAGCAACAGGGGGCTGGGAAGGGTTGCCATAGAAACTGTCCAGAGCAATGGGTTCTGGACAGCTAAGGAACTGAGTTGCCACAGGCACTCAGAGGGATTCCATGGGAGGCGCCCTGATTTTTTAAGATTTTCTAAGATATTGACATTCTTGTAGCAAACTTTCTCACACACTTGCTGTAAATAACTCATTGTTTTGCATTCCTTTATGGAGGAGGAGAAAGTTGATGGACTCTTGGTTTGTCCAGTGTCATTGGCGAGGTGGCAATCCACTGTCACTCTTGGGAAACTATAAATGTTAGAGTCAGAAAATAAACTTCCTTTTTTTTTCACCATGAGAAGAGCGGTGTGCACTTGTGTTCTTTCGTGTCCTATAGCAACACATGGGGACATTCCAAGAGTCTCCAGGCCGTTCAAGAGCTGCAATGTCACACACAGAGACAGGGGCTCCATGGACACCTCCCAGGGTTTTCTGGGGGTGGTAAAGAGCCCTGTGGTCAGAGGCAGTCACAGCCATTCCATGGTGACATCCCAGGGCACCTTGGGCTGCAAAGGCACCGATCTGTCACAGGCACTCACGGGGGCTCCACGGTGTCATCCCAGGAGTCCCCAGGCTGCCAAAGAGTCAGGATGTCCCAGACACTCACAAGGGTTCCTGTCATGGGCACAGTGGGAGCTTCAGGCAAAAGCTTTGTTTCTTCCTTGGAGAAACTCCTGCTGAGTCATGGGATGGAGAAATGGCACACAGCAGCCGCCATAGAACCCATAAAACCCTCCAGAACCCCTAGACTTCTTTACTTCCATCTCAGAGAGGAGAAGGGGCCCCAGACATTGACAAAGGTGCAAAAGATAGGACAGGGGGAATTGAACTTGTCCCACAGGATTAATGATGGTATATCAGACAGATTTCTAGAAATACAGCTCTGATTGATTCTGATCATGATTAGACAGAAAGATCTTGATCAGAGTTATTTCCTCCACAGCATAGGAGATCTAACAATTAGAATATTCTGCTCTAGGCAGCAATTTTGAAGTCAACAGGGCCTTGCTGGAGTTGTTGGAGCACACTGCAGGCAGAGCCTCCTGCTCCAGCAGGAGCTGCCTTTCCTGTGCCATGAGCAGGGCAGGTCCCGCTGCAGGAAAAGCCCCAGGCCAGCCCCAGCACAAGGGAAGGGCTTGGGCACAAGGGCAGAGCGCCGTGCTGGGAGCTGTGCCAGGGAGAGCCTGAGGCAACAAAGGCACCTTGGCAGCAGCAGCTGCTTGCAGGCCATGGCCAGAAGCCTCCCTTGGCAACTCAGCCTGGTGGCCACCACTGCAGAGCTGCTGCCTCAGGGCTCATTCCTGGCTGGGCTCTGAAAAGCCACTTCTGCTCCAGGAGCCTGAATGGGAAGCCATTGGCCCCAGCACCTCGGGGACAAGATATTAATGACAAAACTCTTCATGCCAGCAGAGCCAAGGCAGGGGCAGAGGAAAGGGGAGAGCCAGGCCCAGGGGACAGGGCTGGCATGGTGATGGCTGTGAGGCCACTGCCCCTGCAGCAGCCTGGCTGCCCTCAGCAGACATTCTGGCCAGAAGTCTTGTGAGGGCACCCAGCACAGCAGAGAACACACACTACGGGAATTCTGTTCTTGGGGTGGGGAGGGTTTCACTGGGTCAGGCTGCACAAAGCTCCCGTTCTTGGACAATTCCTGGGATAGGGCATCCAATTCTCTAGAAAAACAGCTGCAGTTTCATGCCACTTTCATAATTGTAGAATATTTCTTCCTTCTAACAAATGTAAATCCACCCTCATTCAGTTTAAAGATATTGACCCTTTTTCTGTCATGGTAAGATTTGGGAGAAAATAACTTTGACCACAATTTTTCCATTTTCACAGACCTTATTTTTTTTCCAAAAATCTCCCAGGATGGGGTTTTGGAGGCCTCATCACAAAACCAGCAGGGGGAGTCTGCAGGCTCTGGGCTCAGTGGTGTGGAGACTGAGGACAGAACAGGAGTAGCCTGGGAGGGATGGAAGGGTGGTTTCAGAGGGGCTGGAGCTTTTCTTCATAGTGGGAATAAGCCTGAAGAAGACATAATAGCACCAAGAGCAGCTGGGGAGGTGCAGAGTGGACACCAGCAGAAAGGAATTTCCCTACCAGGGCAGGGCTGTGGTGCAACACGTCCCCAGCAGTAGCCTGGAGCAGCCCAAGGCTCTGTGTGGGCAGGCAGAGGCAGGCAGGAGGCAGAGCTGTCAGCAAAGGAAGGGGCCAGCCAGGTGGGGCAGCCGGGGGACAGAGGTGCAGGGCAGGGACAGCCTGGGCTGCACAGAGATTGGCAGCAGCTGCAAGACAGCCCTGCCAGAGCCAACTTGGGCAGCACTTTGGCCATGGCTGCTGGCCCTGGGCCTGAGGCCATGTGAGAGTCTGTCCAAAATATCCTTCATTTTTGCCTCACGGTTGCCATGAAGAGAGACCACCAAAAAATTAAAAACTGCTGAACCAGTGGGGGGGGGAGGGAAAATCATGTGCCTCTTAGCTCACTGTTTCCAGACGTGTTGTTTGCTATATGCGACACTGAACTTGAAGGAGCACCCTGCCCTTTTTCCTGAACAATGGTCCTGGAATTTCTCCCCGCCTCCTGGCCTGGCTGGTTTGAGCTTTAGCGTGGTCCCTCCTCCAAGAGAAGACTCCTCTAGCCTGTTCTCAACCATCGTAATAGACAAGTAGAGATGTAAGCCTTTTCATCAAGGACCCGAGACATGAAACCCCTGTGTGAGAAGGCTCCCTCCCACCTTCTTCCAGGGACTGCGACTGAAACCCTCCCAACTCGGGGGAGCTGTGCAGAGGGCAGGGAGGAAAGCTGCCCAGAGCAAGCACAGGTGCAGGCAGTGGGCCATGAAAACAATGGTTCTCGCTTGCTGCCTGGCTCGATTTTGTGTACCCCTGAACAAATACTATTCTTTCCCCCTTGTTGCCTTCTCAAGGCATGGCGACCTGGTTCTTAGTCCGGCACGGTGGCCCTAACCCCAGGGTCACTCGGTCCATATGCTCCTGACACCAACGTGGTGGACAGCAAATGGCGTTTATTGAGGGGTCACAAGGGTTTTTATAGCTTGGGCAGTCAGTGTCATTTCCTTCTGCTCACGTCCGGCTGGGTGCAGCCAGGTACGGAGCAAAGGTCTGATTGCCGGGTGGGAGGGATGTCCTGACTGACCGTACAGCTCGATTTCTTCCACACGATTTCTCCCTAACTCTCCACGTTTCCCCCCTCCCTCATGATTAGTAAAAATCGTTTAAAATTATAAAATGTAGAGGTTACAAAATTTCATGGGTTAGTAAAATTAGTATAAAATTGTAAGTGTGTTAGTAACTGGCATGCCTTAAAGTAATTGTCGGCGCTCGACAACCATAATGTTTAGCGTTTCTAAATGCTTTTCAACGAATAGCACCAGTTTGTTTAATATGCAAGGCCCGAAGATTAGGGTTAGTAAGATTATAGCGAGTGGGCCTATTAGGGTAGAAATCGGGGTGGTGAGCCATGGGCACTGGTTGAACCATGACTCGAACCAGCCCTGTTGAGCTTCTCTGTCCATTTTTCTTAGGTTTAGTTGGTTTCTCAGTTTGGCCATGGAGTCTCTAACGACTCAGGTGCGGTCCGCATAAAAGCAGCATTCCTCTTTCAAGGCGGCACACAGGTCTCCTTGCTGCATGAACAAAAGGTCCAGTCCTCGCCTGTTTTGGAGGACAACCTCTGAGACCGAGGAAAGGGATTTTTCTAGGGAAGAAATGGATTTCTCAATCCTATGCAAGTCCTCGTCGACAGTCATCTGCAGTTGTGCCAGTCCTTGATGTTGTGTTGCAAGGGCCGAGATGCCTGTGGCAGCGCCGGTAGCTCCTAAACCGAGGAGCATTGCGATGGTGATGCCTGTTATCACTTCTCGTTTGTGGAGCCGGTCGGGTTCCTCGAACAAGCAGTACACCTCTTCTTCCTGGCGATGCAGGACTCTGGGGACAATTAAAACTTGGACACAAAAGTCAGTAGAATGATAGAATTTGTCAAGGAGTACACATGGGCTTACCCCGGATCGTTGACAGACCCACATTCCCGATGCAGCTGGGATCACCCACTGGAACTTCCCTCCCTTAAGTTTGACAAATTCCCGGCAGACGTTGCCCATCTGCTTTGCCAAGGTTGCATTGCCAAAGCATTTGCCTTGGCCCATAACCTGACTTAGGGTAATGCCTCTCCGGGGGGTGTCCCATCTGCATTGGCGTGGATTGTCTGACTTTGAGAAGATGAATAGAAGATCGAGGGCAACACCTTTGGAAAAAGGGGGTTGTGGGGTTGTGCATCATAGCATAAGCAGCATGACTCTGTGACGTTCGGGTTGGATTGGTTTAACAATAAGAAGGTAGCATTTAACACGCTTAAGAATGGATTGGAGAGGGTTGGTTTGGCTAAGAGATTGGATGGGGAGGAGGTTAGTTTTAGCATCTGTGTTTTGTGGCTAGAACTGCCGTTAGCTGCGATCCCCTTCCTGGGTCTACTCATTGCTAGAATCGGATTGGGTCCGACTGATTGGGATATTGCAGGTGGGAATCTGATAATTTGTATGTTCGCCCAGATGCAGTGAGACAGATAAATAAACGCTGTCCACACTTTGCCCGTGGCCCAGCCATCATGGGTCAGCTGCAGGATTGTCATTATAAAGCCTGTGCAGGTGTGCTGTTTCCTGCCTTGGGGCAAAATCACGTACCCATCCATATCAAATTTTGGTTCAAGACAGTCGTGGGGAGTATACTTAATTTGCAGGAACTTATCAGGCTGTTGTGGTTTCCATCTATTGCTTGTCACAATAGTTTCACACCCCCAATATCCACAATATCCATACCCTGGGTAATTACAGTAATTTTTTCCTGGGTTGGAAGCAGGGCACCAGTAGGTCTGAAATAATGTCGTCTCCTGAAATTTGGGGTGCCCTGTATGTGAGGGAAAAATGTCTTTTAGCCTGAACTCGAAAGATGGGGTGTCGGCTGTAACAATTTCTTTGATGACCCCCTCACCTGAGAGATGGCGTAGAACCCACCTGAATGGCTGGTGAGGGTAATGTTTTGTGTCTGCCTGTCCTCTGCCTGCTAACCCTAGAAACAAGATCACACAGAGATACCGTTGCTGCTTTGATTTTGATGGTGCGAGCTTCTCAGGTGATGTCGGGTTGCTCGGTGGTCTCTCTCTCTTTCCTGGTAGTGGGGCGTATGGGTTGCGGGGGAGTCCTGACTGGGGGCAGTTTACTGCCACGTGGCCTGCCTGGCAACACTTAAAGCATGCCATCACACTGGCTATTGCAGTGTGAACTGCTGCTAGGAGGGGAGCTAGGTGTTCTTCCTTTGCAACATGTCTGATCATGGCAGCAACATTGGACCCAGGTGGCAGTGATCTTAAAATGTCCTTGGTGGCTGAGTTGCATTGCTGGTGTAGGCAGTCTGCTAGCACAGGACCCTTCGCCTCTGAGGGTAATGCAGAGAGATCTAATGCTGCCTGAAGGCGGTCCACAAAGTGAGAGAAGCTCTCACTCTCACTCTGCTTTATAGTTGACCATGGGGATGGTTTGGCTATTACTTTGGAAGCAACACGGATGGCTTCTCGGGCAGCACGGGTTGTTGTCATAACCTCATGGGCCCGCAGGCCCTCAGCCTGCGCCTGGGGGGTGATCATAGTGGGGGTCTGTGCCCATTAGCCTCTGTATGCTGGAGCCCTGCAGTGGATGGTCTGCCCCTGTTACTAAGGCTAGCTGCTTTACACAATTGTCCTCCCATTCCTGTTTAAAAACGATCATCCCCGCCCCATCGAAAATCAGCCTGCAAGTCTGTTTGATATCAAAGGGAAGCATATCATCGCCTCCAAAAACGCTGCCAATGAGTGTGGAAACAATGGCAGAATTAATCCCCCTGTCTGCAACCGCTTTAACAATTGCCTGCACGTCTTTTGGGTTTACCGGGGAGTAGGTTCTTTGATTTCCGCCTGCCCCCCCACACGGACCGGGAACACCAGTGTGGCAGACAGAGCCCACTGCGCACAAGCCATTTTTATTTTCCGCCGGTCTGTAAGCGAGGTTCGATCTTTCTCTGATATCCCCTTAACCCACGCAGGAGCGCTGCAGCTAGTGATCTTGTATGCCGCTGCTCCCTTTTCATTAAAGCCCGAGTCGGTGTCGGAATTGTCCTCCAACCACCTTTCGAGCCCGTCCCAGCTCGAGTCAGAGTCTGAGCCGGAAGTCGACTGGCTGGACATTTCCAGGCTGCTCAGCCGTTTTCTCGAGCTCCGACCCCACCCCTTCTTGCGGGGGTTGGGCCGTTCCCTCCCCCTGGGCTCCCCCCGCCTCCTGCTGGAGGAGGTTCTTGCCCTATAAGAACCTAATTTAAAATGAGCGCTTTGAATGGTCTTACGCTCCTTCTCGGGGGCCGCCCCTCCTCCCTGCTCGCCCATGCTTGTGCTGTTCAGCGAGCCTTCTGCATTTTCACCCCCCGTGTCATCATTCCAGTCCTGGTCACACGCTCTGGCACCATTTTCAAACGCATATGGCAGGGGTGCCTTTTTATCAACCGCGTCGGGGTCCGATATTATAGCAGCATTCCGCGCCTCCTCTGCTAGCCCCTGCCAAAATGTCTGCGCGCGCTTCCCCCCCCTCCGATGGTGAGTTCGGTCGCTGAGGGGGTTCCGGTGTTCGCGCCTCCATGCACCTGAACAGGTCAAAGTCCTCCGTGGCTTGCATCGCTGCCCCTACCCCCAACTGCGGCATGGCTAATAAACAAGTTTGCGCGGCTTTCCAGGTTTCTTGCTCTTGCCGAGCTTTTTGCAGAGCCTGGATAACTCTGCCCCATGATTTGAGGATTTTCCCTGAGCCTGAGGACATGGTTTCCTCAGCCAGAGCCTTCGTGCAATTATCCCGTATCTCCGGATGGAGAATTTCTACTGGGCTTTCTATAGCCCCTAGCTTTATCAGTCTCGGCACTGTGAGAATAAAATCCTTAAGCTTACACTCATACCCCACTGAGTGCGGATCTGACTTACGACCTTCGCAATAGCATCCATACTCCTCACTGGTCCGGGGGCGTCCCCCCCGCTGCACTAGGCCAGGTGTGCAGCCGCCGGTTCCCCGTCACGGCGATCCCCAAACCCCGGGCGGTGATCGTGTCCCAGGTTTTTGGCACCAGATGTTGCCTTCTCAAGGTGTTGCTACCTGGTTCTTAGTCCGGCATGGTGGCCCTTACCCCAGGGTCACTCGGTCCATATGCTCCTGACACCAACGTGGTGGACAGCAAATGGCGTTTATTGAGGGGTCACAAGGGTTTTTATAGCTTGGGCAGTCAGTGTCATTTCCTTCTGCTCACGTCCGGCTGGGTGCGGCCAGGTACGGAGCAAAGGTCTGACTGCAGGGTGGGGGGGATGTCCCGACTGACCGTACAGCTCGATTTCTTCCGCACGCATATCCCTAACTCTCCACACCCCCTGAAGACCTTTGTTTCGGTTGTGAAATTCATTCCCGCTTCCCCCAACGAAAAATAGTATAACTTGGGGTCCAGATGAATTGTGCCTCCAAGAGCTCCCCGGACGTGGCCTGGCAGACTCCATTGGCTGGATCCCGAAGGATAACGCAGCACCACGTTTGGTAGCTATAACCCACCCCTCCTCTTCCTCCCTCTTTTCCTTATTTTCTCCTTTGTTCTCCCGGTTCCCCTCACCAATGCATTTCTCTTGTGGTTATTTCAAGAAAATTGCACTTGTTGATTGTTACTGCAAATCTCCTGTGCCGTGTTGGTTTTTTTTGCACCCTGAGATCACCCCTACGAACCATCACATCATCCATTCACTAGGACGGATCATGACAAATGGTCTCCATGATTCCATGGGGCCTTGAAATGTCACAATGATCTCCATGGATCCACGGTGCCCCTCAGGATCACAACGGCCCTTTAGCTCCATGAGGCCCTGAAATGCAGCAATGGCCTCTTGGTTCCACAAAGCCCTGCTGCTTCACACTGGCCCCTTGGGACCATGCAGCCCAACAGAGCCGCAATGATGTCCTTGTTTCCACGAGGCCCCACAGTGTCACAATGGTCCCTTGGATCCATGGTACTCTGCAGTGTCACAATGGCCCCTGCATGTCACAAGGCTCAAAAAAGTCACAATGGTCTCCATGGTTCCTCAAGACCCCACAGTGTCACAATGGCCCCATGGATCCATGGTACTCACAGTGTCACAATGATCTCCTTGGTTCCACAAGTTCCTACAGTGTACAGGCTCCACAAGGGCTTGCAGTGTCACTATGGCCCTTTGGCTCCACAGCGCCCTGCAGTGTCACAATGGTCTCCATAGGAAGGAAACAAGTGAGCCCCAATGGTGCAGGGGCAGATAAGAGGCAGTCACCAGAGGCCAAGGCTAGCCAGACTTGACTGTATTAGCAGATTTTATCTGGGAGCAACCCTTGGATATAGGGAATTTTAGAGGTGGAATCCTAATTTCAGCCATGGGAGGCTAGACAAGAAAGACAGTTCTTTTGCATAGGAATAAAAGCACAGAGCCCCAGTGCCTCATGGTCAGATGGGAAGTGGCCTTTGGCATGGCTAATTCAGTGGGACCTGTCAGACAGCCCACAGGAGGCCAAACCAGGCAGACCTGTTCCATGTTCCCCTGATTTCATGGAGTCCCATACTGTCACAATGGTCCCCTTGATTCCATGAGGTCTTGCAATGTCACAATGGTTTCTTGGTTTCATGAGGCCCACATGGCTCCATGCGGTCCTGCTGTGTCACAATGGCTCCTTGTTCCTATGGGCCCCACAGTTTGATCATTGACCCTTGCTTCTATAGGGCCTCTGAGTTGCACAATGGCCTCCTTGATTCCATGAGGTTCCATAGTCTCACCGTGGTGTCCTTGGACCCGCATTGTCACAACTGACCCATGGTTCCATGAGGTTCCGTAGTGTCACCGTGGTAGCTGTCAGAGGCTGGATGAGATCAACGTGCCGAGACACCTTGGGATACTCGGAATGCCCGTGTGGGGCCAGGGCCGGGTCAGGCCTTGGTTTGTGGTGGGACAGAGCCCCGCTCCCAGCCCTGGCCTGGCAGAGCTGTCAATCACACAGCAGGGGGTGATGTTAACCCAGCTCTGATTAGCCCAGCTGTTAATCAATCAATCACACACTAGCAGCTGGTGCTACCCTGGCTCTGATTGGACAAGCACCTGGCAGTCCCACCCAGAGGCAGGCTCATGAAGGCCAGGGGGTTAAAAGTGGAGCACAAGGCCAGACCATGGTTTGGGTCTTGCCTTCTCCTGGGGTTCCTTTGTTAGCAATGCTGGAACCTGAGCGGTTGGTACCTATGTGTGTGTCTTTCTATGGGTCTTCTGTTGTTCTGTTGTTTGCTATTTCTTCTCCTTCTAATCCTACTTAGCTGGAACATTTTTGGGTAACAACATCTTAAGGGATAAAGGTTTTCGATTAAATTTTTAGATTAAGTTATTGAATTTAATGCTATGATAAGGGTTTCATATTGAAGTGGATATTGTACTAAACCTTTTGCAAAAGTTCCTTGATTGTCTATATTTTGCCAGAAATATTTTGTGTCATTTTGACCTCTTAGCTCCATTGATCAGAGCATGGTGCTGGTATTAGTGGGGCTGTGGGTTCAACCCTGTGTGGACCATTCACTTAAGAGCTGGACTTGATGATCCTTCTGGGTCCCTTCCTACCAAGAATATTCTTTGCATCTGTCCATGTTGGGAATATCTGGTTGGTATTTCTCCTGTGCACCAAACTTGAATCAAGGAACCTTTGGTTACCCCCAGCATTTCAGTGTTCTGGGGTGTTGCAGCCCTGCAGGCTCACAATGGCCTCTTGTTTCCATGAGGCCCCACAGTGTCACACTGGCCCCTTGGTTCCATGGGCCCCAACAGTGCCACAGTGATCCTCTTGGTTCCACAACTTCCCACAGTGTCCCACTGGCCCCTCACTTCCCCGAGGATCTGGAGTGTCACACAGGTTTATGGCATTTGTCCTTGCTGCCCCTCACATCCCCCTGGCCCACAAACAGCCCTGAGCCAGCCGTGAGGGACAGGCCCTGCTGTTCCAGGCTGGGCTCAGGGCTTGGCCTTTCTGCTTCCTGTAGCCTTGCTCAACACTGCAGTTCCCTGCTCAGAGCCTTGGGCTCCCTGCAATCCTGGCCTCAAGGATCTGCTCTCAGCAGTCCCTGGGCAGCCTTTGGCACTCCCTGCCCTCACTGGGGCCCAGCCATGCTCCAAGGCACTTGGAGTTTTGCTGCTGACTCCTCGAGCAGCTTCTTCATCCTTCTCTCCGTGCCTGAGGCTCCTGGACCCAGCTCCAAACCCACCATGGGGATCATGAAAATACAGAATTGCCCTCAGGGGCTCTTTGTCTCTCTTCCATTGTCTTTGAGTCTCCAGGGCTTGTGCAGTGATTAGAGTCAGTTAGGAGTTCTGTTCAGGAGGAAGATTTCAAAGTGCACCTCATGATTTTTAGTTTTTTAATCACGAGTATTTTTTTTTATTTTTCAGTTCAGAGAAAAGGTAACTGAAGCTTTCCCCAAGTGATCTTGATGCTGAATGTCTCCTTAGGAGGTCTGGGCACAGAGAAGAATGACACCCTTGCAAGCTGACTCTGTTTGGACAACCTGCTTCTCATCCCCAGCCTCACCATGTCTGACATCGTCCACCTGGGACTAACATCCCAAAATATAAAAACAAAGTAATTTATTCTTTATTTTTAATATTTTTCAATTAAATGTATTTATTGTATTTATTTCTTATTTGTAATAATAGTTGTTCCGTTTTTATTACCTAATTTTATATTTATATCAAAAATCTATCCGTGTTTAACAACCAATAAAATTAATGGTAACTGGTTCTAAATATCACAATTCCCTTCATTCACTAATTCACCTCTATTGGTTATTAATTTTTCCTCTATGCTAATTTGCCCTATGTTTAGTCCTTTTGTAATCTTTTTTATCATGTTTTTCTCACACATGGTTCAAGGGGGCACTTGGGCTTACACGGAGATGATTTTGGGGCACATTTGGGACAGTTTTGGGTCTAGGGGGGGAATTCAGAGAGAACTTGAGCATCGGGAGAACACTTGGGGGAGCCGGGTGGGGAATGGGGGGTGGGGGGAAGAACTCAGGGATTCTGAGGGACAATTCGGGGTCCAGGGGACCCCTTGGGGATGCAGGGGGGCCCTTGGAGATCAGGGAGGGGAATCTGGGGCCCTTCGGGGTCCGGGCGGGCCCTTGGGGGGCTCTAACGGGGCTTTCTGGGCGCGGGGGTGAAGGCAGAGCGCTAATGGCGCCCTCAAGGGCGCGGGGGTGACGGGAAATGAAGTCCCGGCTGCATTCAAACGCCACGAGCGCCGCGGAGCATGATGGGAGCTGTAGTCCCAGAAGTAGCTCCACTGCAGCACTTGGGGGTCCGGGGAGCCAGTTGTGGGTGCGGGCGGCCACTTCGGGTTCTCAGGGGGCACCTGTGGGGAACCTATGGTGCCGGGAAGCCCTTGGGGGACACCTGGAGAGTCGTTCTTTTTGGGGCACGGAACATGACGGGACTTGTACGGCCGGAACGGGTTATGTCGGGGCTCTGGGGTCGCGGGGCATATTGAAGATGGTGGTCCGGCTACAAAGATGCTCTACGGTGCGCAGAGCATCACGGGAGAGGAAGTCTCGGCTGCACTGGCGCTCAGTGGATACCGCGGTGCATGATGGGAGCTGTAGTCCCGAAAGGACCCATTGCTCGCTGTCATCTTCACCAGCCCTTTCCATCATTCCAGAGGCTGGTCCATCACAGGGGATGTCCTAAATCCACTCGGTGCCTGCTTCTTCCCCAGGTTTCTGTAAGGTTGCTTTGGCAATAAGTACCACACTCTGATGAAATTCTTTCATGAGGCACCTGTGCCCATAGCACCCATTTCCAAGCTCAGGACAGTGTCCCAGGCAGTGACATGGGACACAGGGTCTGTCTGCAGTCATCCAGGGGTTGTTCTCGCCACCACAGGCACACAGCACTTGCCGTGGTGGGTTTGGGGTATAGTCAGTCTGCCAGGACTCCCCACACTTATATTCCAGCCCTCAGGAGCAAAATCCTCCCCAAAAAGGTTTTTTATTTGGGAGGTCAAAAACTCTTTATTTGATATTTCTGAGCCCAAATCCTCCCTAAATGAGTGTTTCTTAGCTCCCTAAACTGGTATTTCAGACACCAAAATATCCTTAAATTGATGTTTCTCAGCCCAAAATCTCTCTAAATTGCTGCTTCTGAGCTAAAAATAGCCCTAAATTGCTTTCGTTGAGACTCGGAGCTCCCTAAATATTTTTTTTCCCGAGACAGAAACCTCCCAAATTGAGTGTTCTGAAGCCCCAAAGCCCCCAGAATTGCTCATTCTCGGCCCCAAAGCTCCTGAGCTCACCGTTCTGGCTCCGAAGCTGCTGACACAGGGGTTTCTAAGCCATGAAGTTCCCAGATCAGTGTTCCAGAGCCCTGATGCCCCTCACTCACGCCCTGTGCCCGGCGTGCCATCAGCCCGTGGGGTTCATCCCAGCCTGGGAGGCTCCGGGAGCGATGGGCAGGGAGCGCTGGCTGTGCCCATTTCCCACCCCCAGCCAAGGAACCGCTCCCTGACCGGAGCGGGGAAACCTCATTTAGGGGAAATCGGTGTAAAACCGGGAAAGGAGCTGCGGGGAGAGAGGGAGGAGCCCGTGGGGGCGGGAATGGGTCGGGCACAGTGAGCTAGTGAGCTGTATCTATCCCGGTTTTTAAGCAGTGCTTGCGCCCCAGTGCAGAGCGGCTCCTTCCCAGACCTGTCCCAGGTAAGCGCCTGCCCCTTGCTCCCGGGTTTCCTCAGGGCTTGCTCCTTCTGCTCCCGAAATTGATGTTTCTCAGCCCAAAAGTTCCCTAAATCGCTGTTTTGGAGCTCCAAAGCTCCCTAAATAGGGACTACAGAGCCCAAAATCGGCTTAAATTGGTTTTTTGGAGCCCAAAAGCTCTCTAAATTGTTCTTTTTGCTCTGAAAATATCCCCAAATCACTCCCTGATTCCCAAAGCTCCCAACATGATTTTTTTCTCAGCCTTGAACTCCCCAAATCAGGGTTTCATAGGCCTGTGTGCCCCTAAATTGGTGTTTAAGAGCCCCAGTGCTCCCTAAATCAGTATTTCCGAGCCCAAATGCTGTTTCAGGTCCCAAAAACATCCCCAGGTGGGTGAGCCCCAATGCTCCTGAGACTCCTGTATTCTCAGCTGTGAAGTTCCCCAAATGCCAATTTTTGAGGCCAAAAGTGCCCTGAAATGGTATTGCTGAGCCCCAAAGTATCCTCAATTGCTGCTTTGGAAGGCTGTGCCTGAGTGCTGGTGGAATGCAGTGGAAGGGGAGAGGCTCTGCCAGAGGAGTGTCAGGGAGGATGAGGATGGGAGGTGTGAAGAGCAGCTGGGATACCTGGACATCCTCAACAGGATGGGCAGAGGTTAAGCTGACGTGTGTGAGTGAGCAGTGGAGGGGTCAGAAAGGGGGGACGCTGCCTTGGCAGCTCAGAAACTCCCTGATCATCAGGGAGAGTGGGCAGAAGAGCTCTGGGGGCAGCCTGGAGTGGTCTCAGGCCAGTGAGCAGGTTCCCCTGGGAATGGCAGCTGCCCTGGCATCCATGGCCAGGCAAAGCAAAGGGCTCCAGCAGCGTGGGGATCCGGGAGCGATGGCTCAGCAGAGCTGCCTGGTGCGTGAATGGGGGGTGCTCACGGGGAGCTGCTCCTGCCCCACAAAGGGATGAGCTCCTCAGTGCCAGCCTGGGCTGTCACAGCCGGGAAATAGTGGGGTCCAGGCACTGAGGGGCAGGGACTGAGGCCAGCAGCAGAGCACACAGCTGGGGCTCCAGAGGAGAAGGCTTTGATGGACTGAACCAGCAGCTGCAGAGGGTTCCCACCCCCACGGGCTCCTCCCTCCCCCCCAGCACCTCCTTTCTCCGTTTGATACTGATTTCCCATAAATGCCTGTCAGGAAATATGCCCAGCTTTCCAGGGCAGCCTCTTCTGAGGGCAGGAATGGTCTCTCCAAGAGCCAGGAGTAAAGCACTCCTCTCCTGAGGCTCTCGGCTGAACTGAGCGAGCTCCAGGTGAAAAGGCAGCGCTTGGGAGAGGGAGCACACAGGCCAGCAGCCAAACAAGGCAGCAGCACCCGGGGCTGTGTGAGCAGGAGCCCAGCCAGGGAAAGGGCTCAAGTGCTGAGTCCAGTTCTGCCAGAGGGGATTGAGTGGGAAAAGCTCCCTGGACCAACCTGGGGCCTTCACTGGGTTTTGCTGAGGCCTGAAGGAGCCCTGCTGCCCTCCAGGGCCCCCAGGGCTTTCAGTGTCTTTGCCTCATCAAGGCCCAGCTGTGCTGCAGAGGGTGGGGGACCAGTCAGGAAGGGTTGGAGGGAGACCACAAAGTTAATATTTCATAGAATTCCCATTCAAAGTCGATTGTCCCTTTCTGCCCTCTGTCTACAGACACTAACCCAGTTCCTAATTCATTCCTACATAGAGAAAAAATGGTCAATTCAGGCTTTACTTATTTATTTCATGGGTTTTTTTCTGATAGCAAAAATTGTTACCATGACTCTTGCTACACATTAAATGGGAAAAAAGTAAAAAGTAAGTAGCATATTGATTAGGCACAGCCTGGTTGCCATGAATACATTATGGGTAATTGTTTGTTGCTTTGATCTTGGATGACTGGAAAAATTTTTAGTCCTAATATAGAATGAATAATTATTTCATGAAGTGACTAGAACTTATTTTAATTTTTATATTTAATATTATTAGCTCACCTTAGAACACCAGAAAAAGCATAATGAGATTTCACCACCACTCATACAATCCTCCTGGATTTAACTCACATGCTAGTAAAAATGTTTTATTGCACTCAATGCATAATTCAAAATGTCTAATTTATTGGGCATCTGTTGGCAGACCAGACTCTCTTGGTCTGTGGGCAACAAAGCCATCACTGACAATGTGGCAGAGAGAGTTTCTTCTTTTTTTGTTTCATTTATTTCTTTCTTTTTTCCATATTTTTTCTGTCTTCTCTTACCCCCACCCCCCCCCCCTTTTCTTTTTTATTCTCCTCTCTTCTCCTGTTTTTCTCCCTTCCTTTTCTTTTTCCCCCTCAAAGCTTCAGCTTTGGCTCAAGAGTGCAGATCTGGCCCTGCATAAAATAATTCTCCTGTCTAAAGCAGTTGTCAGGGCTCCTTCCAAATATGAGAGACAGAGAGGACAATGTGTCTCTGTGAGAATTGGGGTGACCCATCCCTGGAAGCACAACCATCTTTCCATGAGCAGTGATCTGAGCTAATGTCTGTGCTCATCAGGGATCAATGGCAGAGGCACATCCAGGACAGCTCCACGTGCACATCATCTACTCATTGTTACTGTTTGAGAAGCCATCTCGCTATTGCTCTGCTTTAGGAGAAAACTCCTCAAACTCTGAGCATTTTTTCCCATTTATATGCTTTCCCTCCTTTCAGACCAGAGCAAAACAGCAAAATGTAGTGGGAGGAGATCGAGCGGGGTTCATTCCTGGGAAATCACCCCTGGCATTTCCTGTCTGATGCCTTCAGTTAGACCCCTGGGACAGCCATGGGCCCTGGGGCTGTGACTTCTCTTGGGTCCCTGCCGGCATTTCTCTATTTCTATTCCTCCCCTCTTTTCCTCACCTGGGTCTATCCTCTCCTTGAACACCAGGAAAGCTTTCTGGACATGCAGCAGCTTTTGGCATGGGGTCCCTTAATTCAGTCCAGGTCCTCCTCCTTCTCTGGAACGTGGCCAAAGAAAACAGAAAGTCCCAAGGAGCAGACAGCCCAGGGAAATGGAGTGCAAGAAAGAGGGAGAGCAGAGCACAGCAGTGAGCTGTGCCCTGAGCAGACCTTTCCTCACTCCTGAGCAGTCCCTGTTTCTGCCTTCACCTCGTCCCTGCTGCTCTGATGGATGGGCTCAGAAGGGACAGGCGGCTTTGTTGGAAGGGTCAGCAGGGCCCTGCTTTCTGCAGCCAGCTGTGCAGAAGAGGATATTTAGGAAACTTCCCAGTCTGACCCTCCCCAAGGCTCTCTGTCCATCACACTCCAGCCACCAGAGGTGTTCAGTGTTGGGAGGAGCCCCTCCACAGCAGTGGCTGCAGTGCCCCAATGGGCCCTGCTGGACTCCCCACACCCAGCCCCTGTGTCCTCCCTGGTTCCAGCCCAGGTTTCCCAGAGCAGTCTCAGCTGTGTGATTCCATAAAGCCATTTAATCCCAGTGCAGTGACACAGGAATAGCCTGAGCTGTTCCTCCAACAGCCTGAGATGTTCCTCCAAGCCCCTCAGTTTTATCCCCTCAGTCTGCATGCCCGAGGCTCGAGTCTGGCTCTTCCTCCCAGGCCCTCAGCTCTTGCTGGGTCTCTCGGTGCCCCTTCCCCAGCAGTGCCACCACTCTTGGTGCCCTTTGTTGGGCTCTGTTGGCCATTCATGAGCTCTTGTCTCGGGCTCCCACCTGGAGCTCAGCTTGCATCAGGCACGGCAGCTGCCCCAGCCACCTGCGCCAGGTGTGTTCACAGCCAGGAGAGGGGAGAGTGGGAGTGAGGTGACTTCAGTTTTGTCTTTGTTACCCAGCTTGCTGCTCTATTGGGAATTGCTGAAAAAGCAAAGCAATTGTCCCCAAGTGGAGTCTGGTTTGCTCATGGTGGCAGCTGGAGAGGGATGTCCCAGGCTTTATGTGAGCTCTTCAGTTGTATTTTTTCCTCCTATCCAGTTGAGGAGGGGGAGTGAGAGAAGTTTGATGGGCATTTGGCAGCCAGCCTGTAAATATTCTCAGTTCAGTCAAAGAATGAACAGAGACAATTTCTCACAAACTGAACCTAACAATCCTAGAAAAAAAAAATCAAACCATTATTATCTCTCTTTCTATAACCATTGTTTATAAAAATGGTTTGCTAGAGTGTACTATTCATAGTGCATCAATAGTGCAAGAGGTTTTCACCTTAAGACCAATCAGGTCTTACGTCCACTACTGTTCCTATAGGAACTGTATATTTCTTAATACTATACACAAATAATAAAGTGTCTTTCATGCCTTCTGCATCATGGAATCAGTGGTAATTACTCTCTGGTCGGGACACCTTCTGTGTCGACTCCAGCCAAGGTCACTTGTCCTTTCACCATAGATTTCTTCATAGCTGGTCAGGATAACCTCCAGGATTTGAGTCTGAAGGAATGGAAAATGGTCCCTTGCCTCTGAGGAAAATATGACTGGGGTTGAACACCAGGTTCTGCACTCTGCAAAAGCAGGTCTTAATTTTTACCAAGGAAGATGTGAGAATTCTCAGAGCTCCAGGGCAGACAAGATGGGTTAGGGACCAGCTGGGAGTGCAACAGAACATCTTATCAACTGCCTTATCTTCTCTAGTGCTGAGATGTTGTAACCACAGAGATTTTACCCCTCTTTTCCCTTGCATTGCAGAGTGAACGTAGAGAAAATGATATGGGAGACCAGAAGTAAGGACTGAATATCTTGGAAAGAGCTGTATTCTGTTTAGACAGTGATGGAAAGGAAAATCAGTAAATTAAAAAACCCTGACGAGATCAGAGGTTTCAGTAGTATATTTTGAGGGATATATGTGTCACAAAAAAGCTCTTAAATGCATTTTTTAAAACCTAAGGGGAAATATCATAGTGAAGGTTCCTCTTTTTCATTTTTCTTTTTCTTTTCAGGTGAACCTAATGGCCACAAAAAAGGGAGTTCATGGCAGCAAGACCAAGGAGGCCAATTGGAGTCCATAAGTAAGTGTGGACTCATGGCTCCCATTGCTCTTGCCTGTGCCCATCCTTGGGAACCTTGGATGGTATGTGTTATCCCTGAGAGAAGTGAGGCCAATGGAGATCTCTCCCCTGAGCACGTTGCCTGCAGAACCCCTTCCAGAGCACAGCAGAAGGCCTGGCCTTTGGGCTGGGATCAGTTTGGTCAGAGGGCTGACCTCCTTTGACCAGGGACACATCCTACTATGGCAGGGGATGTTGCTGAGCAGGGCTTTGAGGGTCAGGCTGAAATGAATGTGCCAAAGGACAGTGAAGGGGCCTGGGAGGTTCCTCTCCGCTCCTGGTGTGTGGCAGAAGAGTCTCACCCTCTTGTGGGTGGCTGTGCTCTGGTGGGACTGAGGCACCTGTGTGGTGCTGGAGTGCTGTGGCAGCTGAGGCAGCTCCCTGGCCCAGGAGAGCCTCAGTGGGCCCAAGGGTCAGGGACCCCCAGCACTGCATGGGGCTCCTGGGCCAGCTGTGGGATGTGTTCTGCCCCAGAACGTGCTCAGTAAAGTCCTGGAGTTCCTTGGGGAAAGGTCCTTGTTAAATATCCTGTCTTTGATTTTATTTTCATGTGCACCTGATGTCCAGTGTCTGTGGCTGCTGGCTGTCTGGCTCAGAAAGGTGTAGAAGCGCTATTCAAAGAGCTAAGTAAGTGTGCTGGATCCCATTGCTTTTGTCTGTGGCCATCCTGGGAACCCTTGGGATGGGATGGGATGTGTTATCCCTGGGAGAAGTGAGGCCAGTGGAGATCTCTCCCCTGAGCACATTGCCTGCAGAACCCCTTCCAGAGCCCAGCGGAAGGCCTGGCTTTTGGGCTGGGATCAGTTTGGTCAGAGGGGTGACCTCCTTTGACCAGGGACATGTTCTACTCTAGCAGGGGTGTTCCTCACAGTTGGTAATGGTTTCAAAGACACAGCACATCCCTTCTGGGATTTCCTTTCTTTGAGCACTAAAGGAGGAATCTCACCCTGGGCTTAGCTACAGGGACAAAAGGCAGAAGCCTTTCTGTGCAGGTGAGTGCCACTCCTTGCCCACACTACCTGGAAACTGAACCCTGCCAAGCAGGAAGGAGATCCAGAGCTCTGTCCTGCATGAGGGCCCAGTGCAGTCAGATTGAGCAATGCCACCTGTCCATAAATTCCCATTTCCAAAGGCCTGCAACCAGTCCTTTGTTACATTGCCCATCCCTATGCAGATGCCCAGGATGCCAGGGTGCACAGATGTCCCAGCAGGGGCTTTTTCCCAGCACAAGCAGAAGGAGAGGAAACAAAAAACCAACCTGTAGAAGACCTAAGAAGAGACCTGTGGGAACCCAGAACATCCCTCTGGCAGTCCAGGATGGCCAGGACCCCTGCCAGGGGGCTCAGAAGCCCTGGCACAGAGCCCAAAACACCAGTGGATTTGATTATGACCCGTAGAGCAAATTACAAACCTTATATGAAGATCAGCAGGCCACAACAGTTTAGGTAGAATATTAGTGAAGGGGTGGAAAAGTAGACTTTGGGGTTTTTGGTATGGGGTTCAGGAGGCAAGATGGAGGGAACTAGGTGTGTCCAGCCTTTCTCCTTCTTCTTGGCCTCCATCTTCTGCTGTGATGTTGGCACTTACTGATTGGTTTAGAGTAGAAGCTCACTGTCTAACATAGGTGATAGGTATTGGAAAGTAATTGTAAACATTGTACACGTAGTTTTTAGTATAAAGACATAACACCGCCCCGGGGGCAGGCAGAGTGCCTCAGACTGTCCTGCTGAGCTGACCTCGGCAGGGCAGGAGAAAATTTTTTATAGATAAGATAAAATAAACAACCTTGAGACTGAGAAATGAAGAGCCCTGACTCCTTCAAGCGTCAGGCTGGGAAAAGAGACTTTGAACTTTTCTTGGGGTCACTCTGAGCAGCAAGAGACCCTGAGACATTGGCGTCCCTGGTGGGCTCCAAGAGGGCACCCAGGTGGGCTCTTGGCAAGCAGCCACGCCACAGCCATCAGCCGCTGAAACCCAGCCTGAGAAGGAAAGGAAACAGGCACTCTCAAGGGAAAAATCCAGAAAGAACATCTCGACCTCTGCTGAGATTCATTTCAAGCTCGACCCGGAAAGAGGAGGACCAGAAGCGCCCCTGGAAACCCTCACCTGCGAGCTGCTGGATGGTGACCAGGGCAAACTCCGGACTGACCTTGCAGATGATTCAGCCTTTGGTAAGAAAAGTCAAAACTGAGAACATGGGGGGGACATGCTCCCAGGAACAACCCAGCATCTTGTCAGCCCTACAGGGCATGGCAGCCACACACCCTGTGAAAATCTCTGAAAAAAGATAAAACGGCCTTGAAGCCTTTATCCCCAGCAAGGGTAATGTTAGAGGCAATTTCGTGGAATTCCGCGGGGGCTGCCAGCTATCAGCAGGCAGCAGTATTCTCTCGAGGATGGGGGAAGTCATTCTGCCATCAGCAGGCGGCAGTTGCCCTTACCGACCAGGGAGGGGTAAAGGTAATCCCTAGCAAACAGGTGTGGGAGGAATTGGCATCATCTCCAGAGTGCCCAGGGTCCCATGGGTCCCCAGAACGCCCAGAACTCTCAGGGAGAGGAGGGCGGAGGGGGTCGGGGAACCCGGGGCAGAGCCGCTTCTCGGCGACTGGCGAACCCGTGCCACGGCGGCGCCGGCCGGGAGCAGCCCGGGGGGGCCGCAGAGGCGGCCGTGGGGGCTGCGGAGGCCGGCGAGGGCCCACGGGGGCAGCGGGGCAGTTGCAGGCACAGCAACGGCGGAGGCGATAGCTCGCACGGCGGTGCCCGCGATCGCAGCAGCGGGCGGTCGGCAGCGTGCAGGGCACGGCCGGCGGCTGCGAGGACAGCGCCGAGCGGGGCCGGGCCGGGCGGAGCGCGGGAGCGGGAGGCGCGGGGCTGGCGGCAGCGGCGGGCGCATGCGCAATGGCGGCGGCGGCGGTTTCACGCAGGGGGTGCCAAAGCCGCGCGCGAAGGGCAGAACCCGCGCGACTGCGATGGCGGCGGGCAGCGGCACCCGGGGAACGCGCACGGGCCGCGGCAGCCGCGCCGGGCGGGACTGAGGCGGACGGGACGGGACGGCTGCAGCGTCCCTGCGACCGCCACGGAGCGCGGCAGGCGCCCGGTGATGACGCACAAACCCGGCAGCCGGAGCGGGGCAGGTTTTTCCCAGTGCGCAGACGCGGCACGGACGTGGCCGAGCGGGGACCGGGGCAGCGGCTGTGTCGGTCACGGGCACAGGGGGCGTTCCCCAGACCGCGCCTGCGCCGAGAGAAGCGCAGGGCAGGCGCGGTCGGGGCGGGGCATCCGCACTCCCGTGAGGGCAGCAGCAGAGACCGGGCGCGGTCTGGGTGCAGGGGGTGCCCGAGGGACCGGCCCTGCTCCGGTCCCACGGCAGCGGGCACGCAGCCAGCCCCGGCAGCCAGCACACAGTTTCAGCCTCCATCAGAATCTCAAGCGGGAGATTTTTCGCGGGTGCAGCGCATGTTGTGTGAGGCGCGCCGAACTCCGCAGCAGCCCGGTCCCACAGAAGTGACGGAAACAGCATTTACCAGATGATCAGGCTTCAGATGCAAAAGATGGACACGTGAAAAAGCTGTCCAAAATCAGAGTAAAGTGAGAAAGCAGCCAGGTTTTTGCCCAAGATACAGAAAAAAGGGGAAACCAGTGCAAATCAGTGGTATTCGAAATATGATATAAATGGAAATCTTCTGTTGTGCAAAATGCCTCTCAGGGAAGGAAACCACCGTAGAAAGATAGAAGTATTAGTAATGATTCAATTACCTGAAATGTCTCTGAAGACAGAGCATTTGAGAAATATCAATCAGATCCTATCTGTGGGGTCACCAGCTGATTCTCCAATGATTCAGAATTTTGTTGGTATTGAGTTTGTAATCTTTGTTATTTTTAGATTTTATAGGTGATACTGATAAATAAGGATTGTAATTAATGCTATATGAATACTTAAAAAAAGTTGTCATAACCCCTTCAAACACTTCCTGTTGATAAGTTGATTATATCGTGAGAATTCTCAGAATTTATTATAAGAATTATTATCAAGGTCTTGTTGTAATATTTACAGCCAGCTTTCATGTGTTTCACTGTCTCTTTGTGTGATCATCTACAAGACACGTGTCTCTTCAGAATCTTGTCTTTTTGTTTTTTAACTACTCATGTTTTTTAGGTTTCCTTTAAATCCAGGTTGCCAGTTTGGTGGTTTTCTTCAGTTATTATTTTTTCAGTTATTATAGAGTACTTCAGCCGAGAATTCAAGAGGTTTGCTGTGTTTGAAGAATTTCTGTCCTGACAGAAGTTTTGGAGGGATTCAATTCTTTAATGGTTTGATTGATCTTTAATCCTCAGGTTTCCTATTCATAATTTCTGTTTTTAAGAGTCTTGTTTTAAAATGTGTTAAGTGGTATCCATCAATTAGAGATTGAACTCTGGCCAAGTTCTAGCTCTACTTGAATGGAATGATTGACAATCAGCCCAGATGTTTTCTGCATCAAAAAGTATTCAAGTTCTTTTGGCTTGGCAATTTGACCATGTATGATAGCTGAGCCTGATTTCAAAGGGAGTTTGGAGAAACATGAATCTTGACACGAGTTCTCCAGCTCTCTGTTGTTTTAAAGTTCATCAGCTGTCGCAGACTCTGGGATGACAGTTCAGTGTTGTAGTGACTGATAATGGTATGATTGCAGATGTGTCATTGGTCATGTGCATTATCTGATTGATTTCTAATTGTTGTTGTCTTACATTTCCCTATGCAATATTGCATAGAGACTGAAACAGAACAGACCAATGTTTTATTTTCATATATGCGAAAAGCCAATCATATAATGTGACTTTTTTACAGTGCTGGTAGCATGTAGCTGTGACCCAGCTTTGTCTCCCCTTCCCAGGGAAGTCCTGCTCCATGACCTTTATCTGCCTCCCCAGCAGCTCAGTGGTAGGAAAAACCACTTGAAGTGGCTGGTGGATTCTCCCTCAGTTTTTTGGGCAGAGGCTTTGAGCCAGGAGGTTCTCTTGAGGGCTGCTGGCTCTGGAAACCTCTCCTGAGCTTGCAGGTGTGGAGTAAAACTCCCTGCTGGGCCAGTGAACAACAAGTTATCCTCTGATCCATCTGGGACCCCCATGGCTTGGGGTCAGCCCTTACTGGGGAGCTGCTGCTTGGGAGAAATAGCCACTCCCTTTTCATAAGTTGAGAGAGGTTTATTAAACCTTATCAAAGATGCAACAGAAGACTGAATAGAGAAAATGTTATGGCGCCAGGAGCAAAGGATTTTCCGCACCATGTGCTCTCCCACACAATGGAGGTTTTGCCTTTTAACCCTTTAGCCCCTCCCAAAATTCTGTCCATTGACTCCATCTTCAGTGTCCAGTGGTAGAGTTTACTTCCTCAAATCTTGATTGGAGGTCAGATGTCACTGTAGTGACAAGGCGACCCTCCCACATATCCCAACCCCAGCTGTCCCTTGATAACAACTGAGGGGTAAAAGAAATTTTTCTTAACTTCTATACATGGTATTTGTCTGTTAATTGTGAGAGTCAATCATTGTGGTATTCACATTCTCTGAACAGAAACACATAATTCTCTCTCCCAAGGTTTTTTTTTCCTGGAGAATCACAGAGAAAAGAAAGAAAACAATTCTTATCTCTGTCATGTGGAATGTGTTAGGAAGATTCTTTACCTGAAATGATTTGTCAGTTGGATTCTGCTGAGGACTGTTTTGTTTCCTTGGCCAATTGGAAAAAGCTTTGTCCTGGCTGTCTGGAGACAGTCACAAGTTTTCTTTAGTATTCTTTAGTATTCTTTGTAGTATAGTATGCATCTTTAATATAGTGTAGTACAATGTAACATAATATAGTTTAATAAAGCAACTGTTCAGCCTTGTGAATCAATGGAGTCAGCTGCCAATCATTCCCTGCAATGGGGCATCCTGCTTTTTGATAAATCATCACATTACTCATCTCTCACACTCCTGCTCCTCCCCAGGTGCTTTGCTCTCCTGCACTCACACTTCTCTCTGCCAATCTGTGGCTTATTAAACAGTCTGCTGGCTTTGTCTCTCCTGTGGCTGCAGGCAGCATCGATTCCTGTGGACACGGAGAGAGCTGTGGCTGGAAAAATCAGTGGAGGGGAATGTGGGATCTCAGTCTCTCAGAACTGGGGTGCAGGGTGAACAAGACCCCCCCTGGGGGGCTCGGGAGTCCTGGAATGCTGCCAGAAATGTCTGGTGGCTGGACTTTGATCCCACATGGGAGATGACATCAGTATGAGGACGGGAGGATTTCACTGGGGTGAATGGTGAAGGGACAAGTTAATTGGAGTGTGAGATACAGGGTTTAAGATCCCTGTACAGGGGGGTCTAGAGAGGCAAGATGGAGGGATTGGGGCGTGCCCTTCTCCTTCTTCTTCTTCCTCTAAGCCTCCATCTTCTGTGGTGATGTTGGCACTCCGGGATTGGACCTTACTAGGGGAACACTGGTTAATATGGGTAGAGGGTATTGGAGAAAAATGATAAATATTGTATACGTAACTCCGGGTATAAAGATAGGTGACCGCCCCAGGGGCTTTCAGTGTGTGCCCATGGCTGACTGCTGAGCAGAACTCTGTCAGGCCAAGAGAAAATCTTTTAGATAAGCAATTAATAAACACCAAGACCAAGAACAAATCTGAAGCTTCCTCTCGTCCTTTCGAACCCGGGGGCCCAAGGCCATCTTTGGGCTTTTTCCCAGACCATCTGAACAGCCCAGAAATCCCACAACTGGCGTCCGCTGTGCGGGCTATCTCCCACCAAACCTTTCGGGGGGGGGAAAGCCCTGAAGAGCTGAAGAGCCAAGAGAACAGCACTGATAACTCCTGAGGAGGGAAGCCTGAAGAAAGAAAGAAGAAAAAGAAAAAACCGGCCGGGAGAAGCTGCAAAAATCAGCAGTCACTGAGAAATCCCATCTCTCAGCTTCTGCTGAAGACAGCTCGTAGCAGAGCGGCCTGGACTGGGACCAGAAAGGCGCCTCTGATCCATCCCTCGTGATCTGCTGGACGGAGAACAAGGGCCTCCAGACCACTCTGACGACAGATTCGGTAAGAAGGCCAAAATAAAATCATGGGGGCAACACTCTCCCAAGAACAACGGGAAATCTTATCCACCTTACAAAGTGTAGCAGAATTATATACAGAAGGGATCCCAAAGAAAGAATTAAAACAGCTGTTATTATGGGCAAGGCTCAATTATCCACTTGCAGAGACATATCTGCTGTTCGAAGTGGGGTTTTGGCAAGAAATTAATAGGCATTTATATATTTTAGCAACAAAAAAAGATGAGACAGCGTTAAAGCTACTCTCGCTGGCAAGAATCATGTTACAAGGTATTTCAGTGCAGTCTAAAAGACTGGAAAAGCAGCGAGAAGCTGCGGTACCCTCAGAGAAGGGGGCGGAGCGGCAGAGCTCCGGGAAAGAAATTGCTCTGGCTTTGAAAGGCCAGGGGGAAAGGGCTCTCGAAAAAGGAGAGCGGGAAAAAATATTAAAACCCCCGATCAAAAAATGCAACAAACCCCAAGGGCGTCCTGAAACTCCAGAGAGTGTGGAGGAGTCAGGAGCAGAAGGGGGGGAGCAGGAAGATAAGGGATCGGGGGGGGGGCCTGTTCGCGGTGAAAGCGGCGACGCGGCGGCGGCGGCGGACGCAAGCAGCGCGGGTGAGGATGAGGAGACGCGCGCGGAGGGCGAAACTCGCAAAAACCGGGGTGTAGACTCACACGCGAACGCGGAAGGCGGGCTGAGGGAAAATTTGCAGCCTCAGAGGGCCGCCGCGGCGGGACGCAGGAGGCGCGCGGTTGTGACGTCAAATCCGGTGCGACGGTCGGCTCGAATCGCGGGTAGAGCCGGGGTGCCGGCGGGAGAGGCGAACACAACGTCAGAGGAGGAGGGGTCGGATTCTGGGACAGACCGAGGGGCGGGAACCTCGGAGGTGAAACAGGGGGGAGACGATGATGACGTCACCTTGGGGGACACCGGAAGTAGCTCAGAGAGTACGCACGTGCAGAGAGTAAGACGCGCGCGGACCCGAGCCCGGTCCCCCGTGACGTCGCGGGTGAGGAGGGGCCGTGCTAGGGATTCTACGTCCCAGGGCTCCACTCCGTCTCCAGATCTGGCGCCTTTGGTCCAGAGCCTCGGTGTCCCAGTCCCTTCCCTTCATGGGAGACGCCGAGCCGGAAGAGGAAGTGGGGCAGTCGAGATCGCTCCGTCATCCGAGCCAGGGAGGCCGGTGACAGCGCCACCTAGTGGCAGGAGGGCAGAAGTGCACGACATGCCGAGTCGGCTCGGCGGAGCCACAGCGCCATCTGGTGGCGAGACTGCAACAATGCAGCAATTTTTTCCAACAATATATAAAAAGAGAAGCACCTCGAAGAAAACAATGTTAACACGACAAAGGGATTATCCATCCACTTCGGGATTTCATGAAGATGATGAAAGCTCAGATGAAGAACAGCTACAAGGGGAAGATGTCATAAGGATCACAGCATCGGAAGGTGTCCCAACATGGATGCTATCAGCAGCAGAAGCAGCAAAAAGCTTCTTGCATTCATTCGATGCAGTAAAGAAGAAATATCAACAGGATCCTCGAGTTTCCTTTTCGGATTTAGGAGCAAGGCCAAAAACCTCAAGGCGAAAAATGAGACACTATGAATCACCGATGACATCTACAACACCATTATTCATGCAAATCCCAATGGAATCTGATGAAGAGGGGTTTCAAGAACCGGTGAAGACAATGGATTGGAGGCAAATCAGAGAAGCATTGGAAAAGGAAAAGCATTTATTCCCGGGATCAGGGGATTTGACAATGCCAGTGACATATGATGCCCAGGGACAGAATCCAAGGTGGGAAAGGATGGGTCATGAGACACTCAAAGACTTAGGGAAGGCAGCTCAGACTTTTGGGCTGAACTCACAATACTTCAAACAGCTATTAAGAGGGACATTCACTATGTATGATCTCACACCATATGACATTCGAAGCATTGTGGCAATGATCCTCACTGACACACAGAGTCTTGTCTGGGAAAAAAGGTGGAGAAAATATCTTGCTGAGTTGCGGAACAGATACCAAGGTGGGCCGAACGCGAACCTCACAGAAGGGCAATTAGCAGGGGATCCTCCAGATGACAATCCAGGGGAACAAGCAGCGCGGCTTCCACGAAGAGTGTTAAGCGACATCAAAGAAGCAGCGCGATTGGCAATCATGCAAATTACGCCGACAGGAGCTCCGGATGTCCCGTTCTCTTGCATCAGGCAAGGTCCCACAGAGCCATTCATGTCATTCATCGACCGACTCACGCAAGCCGTGGATCGACAGGTGACAACAGAAGAAGTGAAGAGGCCTCTCTTGGAGAATTTAGCTTTCGGCAATGCCAACCCGGATTGTCAACGGGTGATTAGCACCATGCCAGGACGGCCATCCTTGGCAGAGATGGTGGAGGCATGCAGCAAGGTGGGGACGCCTCAGCACGTCGCAGCGATTGTAAAGGATGAATTAAAAGAGGAATGGGAGAAACAGCTAAAGGGACGCTCAGAAGGGCAATCAGAGGACAAGACATTGGAGAAGATGTTCGAGAAATTACTTCATCAACAGGACGAAAATATCAACAAAGTTCTTGCGGCAATGCAGAAAAGGAACAGACCCCAAGGAGGACAGTGCTACGGATGTGGGGAATCTGGGCACATGAAAAGGAATTGCCCACGGACACATATACCAACGCCAGTCCAGAGAGCGGAAAGACCAATTTGCGCACGGTGCGGAAGAGGAAGACACTCTGTGAAAGAATGTTATTCCCGGACAGATGTGGAAGGAAATCCGTTGCCGCATCCGGGAAACGGGAAATTGAGCGCGGGAAACCCCCGGCGCGCTCCGACACAAATACTGGCGGTGTCACAAGAACAGACAGGGCAGTCATCAGTGAGCGACAAGCAGATGCCCTCAGCAAAACCCTCAGTCGATTCCACAGTGACCCAGACCTCCTCCCACCAGGGGCACAGTGTGCATTGGCAGCTTCAAAACTAGTATGCTTTCTAGATGAAAGTCATGCGGAGATACCAACAGGTATCCACGGGGACTCATACAAGAAACAAGATTTTTTGATAGTTGGACAAGATAAGTGCAGTATTCTTGGGCTCATTGTCTATCCAACAGTTGTCTCAGCAGACAAAAATACAGAGTTAACAGTTTTGGCAAGAGCGCTTCGTCCACCATTGACTGTGCTGGAAAATACTGTGGTTGCGAGAGCCTTTGCATTGCCACCACATGCAGTTGGAGAGGTCATGTCAATCTTCGACGAAGAAGGTCTCCCTATGAAAGAGCATGTTGAAGTACATACAACATGGGTGAAGCACATAGGTCGAGACCGACCCACGCTCACGTGCCAATTGACATGTGGGGACAGGACAATATCGATCAGAGGTATGCTCGACACAGGGGCGGATGTAACAGTAATATCGTACATCTTTTGGCCACGCAATTGGAGCTTGGTCGCGCCATTGGGCTCTCTCTCAGGCATCGGGGGAGCATCTCTGTGTCTGCAAAGTGAGAATTCCGTCGTTGTCACGGGACCAGGAGATAAGACGGCGATCATTCGTCCTTTTGTCGTTCAAAAGCCGATCACAGTCTGGGGTCGAGACCTTTTGGCACAATGGGGCGCGAAGATCGAAATGGATTTTTAATAGGGGTCACTGCGGCACTCGCCACACTGAAGCTGACATGGAAAACAGATGATCCAGTTTGGGTGGATCAGTGGCCCCTTGAGCGGAAAAAATTGAGTGCTTTGAAAGACCTGGTCCAAGAACAATTGCAGAAGGGACACATCAAGCCAACAGACAGCCCTTGGAATTCTCCGGTGTTTGTCATCAAGAAAAAGCTGTCGGGCAAATGGAGGTTGTTACACGACCTCAGGAAGATCAACGAAGTCATAGAAGACATGGGGCCACTTCAGTTGGGACTTCCATCTGTCTCGATGATTCCCAGAGATTGGCAGCTTGTGGTCATTGACCTCAAGGATTGCTTTTTCAGTATCCCACTCCATCCAGATGATGCTCCGAGATTTGCCTTTTCAGTCCCGAGTATCAACAGGGAAACGCCTCTGCAGCGGTACCATTGGGTCTGCCTTCCACAAGGCCTGAAAAATTCTCCGACGATCTGTCAATGGTACGTGGCGCGAGCTTTGGCACCAGCACGAAAGAAATTTCCGAAGGCGAAGATCATTCATTACATGGATGATTTGCTCATTGCAGCGTCAACACAACAGGAGCTGCAAGAAGCTCGTGACTGTGTGATCGCAGAGGTGCAAAAGGCAGGTCTGGAAATCAGCATTTCAAAGATTCAAGAGGTTGCACCTTGGAAATATCTAGGGTGGAAAATCTCAGAGAAAACAATAAAGCCTCAAAAGGTGGAGATCAGCACAAAGGTCAACAATTTGCATGATTTGCAACAGCTTTTGGGAGAAATCAACTGGATGAGACCAGTTTTGGGAATCACAAATAGTGACATTCCAGCACTGCTTGATCTCTTGAGAGGAGACACAGACATTCGTTCTCCCAGGACACTCACACCAGAAGCAAGAAAAGAATTGGAGAAAATCTCGGATGCGATACAGAAAAGGCAGGCACATCGATTTGTTCCATCGTTGCCTTTTCAGTTGGCAGTGCTGGGGAAGAAAACGCAGTTCCGTGGTTTGATCTTCCAATGGGATGAATCACAAAAGGACTCTTTGATAATCATAGAGTGGATTTTCCTACCGCACAGGCCCGCGAAAACGATTCTCACAGATCTGGAGATGGCAGCACAAATCATCATAAAGGCGAGAACAAGGCTGCTGACAATGGCAGGAAGAGAATTCTCAGTCATCAGGTTACCTCTGAAACGAGACTACTTCGATTGGGCAATGCAACAATCGAAAGACCTGTTAATCGCATTGTTAGCGTTCCCAGGAGCTTGCACAATCCACTTTCCCCAACACAGAATACTGCAGTCGCAAATATGCTATAGAGCAAAACCACAGATAAGTGAAGAACCTTTGGACGGGATCACCGTGTTCACGGATGGCTCGGGGAAGACACACAAGTCAGTAATCACGTGGAGAGACTCAACGACAGGGGATTGGGAATCAGACGTGAGGATGGTTCAGGGCTCTCCACAAATTGTGGAGTTGGCAGCCGTTGTCCGAGCATTTCAGTTGTTCAAACGGCCTCTCAATCTGGTGACAGATTCCGCATATGTTGCGGGTGTGGTCAAGAGATTGGAGGGTTCGCTCTTGAAAGAAGTCAGTAATGAGGTTTTATACTCATACCTGACAAGCTTGAAAACACTGCTAGAGAGCAGGGAAAGGGAGTATTTTATCACACACATTAGAGCGCACACAACACTTCCAGGGTTTTTAGCGGAAGGGAATGCTCGGGCGGACAGGTTGACAATGCCCATTTTGCAAACGCTGCCGGACATTTTTGAGCAGGCAAGGTTAAGTCATGCGTTCTTTCATCAGAATGCGCAAGCACTGATGGAGTCCTTTCGTCTCACAAAGAGTCAGGCGAGGGAGATCATTAGTGCTTGTCCAGACTGTCAGCTTGTGCAGCCACCTTCTTCTACCGGGGCCATCAATCCGCGGGGGCTGCAAAGTCTTCAGTTGTGGCAAGCTGATGTCACAAAATACCCATCTTTTGGGAAGCTCAAAAATGTTCATGTTTCTGTAGATACATTCTCAGGTGCAGTCTTTGCTTCAGCACATGCTGGGGAAACAGCAGACCATGCTTGCCGACACTTTCTGCAGGCATTTGCAGCATTAGGTGTGCCTCAGGAGATAAAAACAGATAATGGTCCAACATACACAGGCAGGGTGCTTGACAGATTCCTGAAAAGGTGGGGTGTCAGACACACGTTTGGTATTCCGCATTCACCCACAGGTCAGGCAATCATTGAGAGAACACATCACACCCTAAAATCCCTTCTGGACAGACAGAGAAGGGGTGAGCCAGAGGCAACACCTCACATGAAATTAAATAAGGCGTTGTATGTGCTGAATTTCCTAAATAGCTCATCCTCGGAACCTGATCCACCGATCGTGAGACATTTTCTAAACAACACACAGGCAAAGCTAAGGGAAAATCCTTTAGTTTTGATCAGAAACCCAGAGACCGGACAAATAGAGGGTCCTTTCAGACTAATCACTTGGGGAAAGGGTTTCGCTTGTATCTCCACAGATCGAGGTCTGAAGTGGGTGTCAGCGCGGCACGTGAAGCCATTCCGAACGCGAGAACACGAGAATGCTGATCCGAGAAACAAAGAGACGAGTACTCAGACAGAAGTCGAGACTCAGACTGCGAAAAACGACCCAGAAGAGAAATAAAAGAAACTAAGGACTTTGGGGGGCTTTCACATAAAAGCAAAAAAAGGTCTTTTGGTGCAAACAGAAGGGGGAGATGTGGGATCTCAGTCTCTCAGAACTGGGGTGCAGGGTGAACAAGACCCCCCCTGGGGGGCTCGGGAGTCCTGGAATGCTGCCAGAAATGTCTGGTGGCTGGACTTTGATCCCACATGGGAGATGACATCAGTATGAGGACGGGAGGATTTCACTGGGGTGAATGGTGAAGGGACAAGTTAATTGGAGTGTGAGATACAGGGTTTAAGATCCCTGTACAGGGGGGTCTAGAGAGGCAAGATGGAGGGATTGGGGCGTGCCCTTCTCCTTCTTCTTCTTCCTCTAAGCCTCCATCCTATGTGGTGATGTTGGCACTCCGGGATTGGACCTTACTAGGGGAACACTGGTTAATATGGGTAGAGGGTATTGGAGAAAAATGATAAATATTGTATACGTAACTCCGGGTATAAAGATAGGTGACCGCCCCAGGGGCTTTCAGTGTGTGCCCATGGCTGACTGCTGAGCAGAACTCTGTCAGGCCAAGAGAAAATCTTTTAGATAAGCAATTAATAAACACCAAGACCAAGAACAAATCTGAAGCTTCCTCTCGTCCTTTCGAACCCGGGGGCCCAAGGCCATCTTTGGGCTTTTTCCCAGACCATCTGAACATCCCAGAAATCCCACAGGGGAAAGAAACAGGGAAGGAGAAGGGCTCTGGTGAAGATCACACTGCCCTCCTGAGGCTCCTGGGGGAGAAGGCAAAGTTGCACCAAGACCCCATGCTGTTCTCTGATGACATTTTTTTCATTGAGCCAATGGTAAGTGATAGGTGAAAACCTCATTTTCCTCCTCTTCATCCTCCTCATCCTCCTCCCCCTCTTCCTCCTCCCACCCACTCTACCCCCGGCTGCGGTCACTGGGCAGATCCTCAGCTGGCTCAATGTGCTGGGAGGGAAGACATTGAGTTTCTGGTGCACCTGCAGAGCTTGCCTAAAAATGCCAAATGCTAAAAGCATTTCTGCCCTGGAAGCTCAAGGCAGGGTTGGGAGCCTGACAAGGCCAAGCTGTGCTGCCAGGGCCTGAGCTCAAGGGCACTCTGTGCGTGTCCTTGCAGTGTCCACAGGGAGCAGTTCTTGTAGGTAGGGGCTCCCCCCACACATGAGGTTCAGCAGAGGCTGTTGGAGCACTGCCAGGCCACATTCTGACCTGAAGCTTGCAATGGTTTGCTGGGAAAGTGAGGCCAAATTCAGCCTAAGGCTAATCATGGAAATGCCAATCCCCTCCTGTAACCACACCTTGCACTATTTCTGAGTGTCCCTTCCAGTGTCCTCTGTGAGCCTGGACACAAGGGTGGAAGGTTGAAATGGGCCTTTGGAGTTGTCCTGCACACAGGGACAGAAAACCTTTTCCTTTTCTGTTTCTGCAAGCAAACCACCACGTCCTCGTATCAAACAGAGCCCTGATTCTGAGTACTGGCATTGTGAGAGACAATGAATGCCTGGTGTCTGCACAGTGCAACATCCCTTCTCATCTTGGAGTAAACGCTAGAATAATGCCAGCCTCTGCTTTCTTTCAATACAGGTTAAACTAATATTTTTATTTCCAAGGTTCTGGTTCCGGGCAAATTTGGGAGAGAACCCCCAAAGGGGCTCCTCTAGGAAAGCAGATTCAATCGGCCCCTACCCCCAACCTGTCCTGGAGAAAAGACCTCCTTGAAGTGGAAAAAACCGGTTTATTAAACAATAAAGCCTAAACAGTATTAATCAATAAAACTCCTTGCTGCTCCAAAAGAGATGACAAACTGAGAAAGTCCCTCCCCAGGTTGCAGCTCAGCTCACTCAGTCTCTGATCAGTCCCTCTGGTCCTGGAAATGTCACAGGCCAGGCCCAGCCCGGTGGCCACAGGTGGAGCTGTTGGTGCTCTGCTGGTGTTCAGTCCAGAGCAGGTTTGAACAGGTCCAAAGAAAGGAAAAAAACCCCACAGTCCAGGGAACTTCTTTGCCTCAGCAAGCTAAATTAACTAAAAGCAAAGGAGAGCTCTGAACCGCTGTCTGTCCATCTGCAGACAATGCAGTCCAGAAGCAGGAGTGTGGAGGAGTGAGTGCAGTGTCTGAAAACAAACTGCTGCTTCTTCTCTCCCCCCTTCACTCTCTGCAACAGGTCTTAAAGGTGCAACACTTATTATTCAGCATAAACAGAACAAGATGATTTGGGATAAAAGCATCATATAGTCAACCCAGGACAGGGATCATGTTCTCTTCTTGTGAAGAGCCACCAGTGCACAGTGGCAGTCGCATCCCACTGTTGCTGACAGCAGCATGATGTGACCAAGAGCCTTTGTCAGAGCAGCAGGAGTATTGTGGAGAGTGGGAGCTGAACAGCTGAGCATTGAGAGCTTCCAGCGCTGTGTTGAGCTGGGTTTGGAGTGTTTCCTTGGGCTCCTTGTGTTGTTCACTCATTACTAATGCTCTAAACAGAGGCTTACAGAAGTGTGGTTGAAAACAAGAAATGTGAAGTTTGCAGAGCAATGTTTTGCTGTCTCTTTCTGCTGTAGGAGGGAGAAATTGGGCCGAATTGTTTGGCCAAAATCAAGGTGACCTTCAAACCCCTGGAAGCACTGGAGTATGGAAGTGTGGCTTACTGCAGCATCTCAGGTACAGCTCCTTTGCCCTGCTTCTCTCCCCCTCAGTGAAGCCATGGTGCAAGCCTGAGCCCACTGGGCTCCCATGGAAGTGCTGGGAAGAGTCCCTGGTCAGCAGGGCAGTGCTGGCACATCCCCCCTGGCCCTGCAGCCTCCAGGGAGTCTCCTGTGCCAGGCCAGGGCTCAGAATGCTGTGTGTGCCTGACTGATCCCAGAACAGCCCAGGCAGTGCAGGGAGAGGTTTTCATGCCATGGCTTTGGCAGTATTCCTTCAAAGGCCAGAGAGCTGCAGAGCAGAACAGCTTTAGTGAACAAGCACTCAGCCCCTGCAGGCCCCTGGCCTCCAGGATGATGGGTCCATTTGACATGGATCCATCATCAGGCAGCAGGAGCTGAGTTAGAATTGTGTTCCCTGAGCCTGGATCACCTCCCAGTGCCCAGACAGCAGCAGAGCAGAGGTGACTGAGCCCCCCTGAGCCCAGGCTGTTGGTAGAAGGAGCAGCCTTGGCCAGCACGTGCCTCTCTCCCTTTGTGGGATTTGAGCCCTTGCAGCTCTGTCTGTGGAAACAGAACGCAGTGCTGAGTGTCAGGAGTTGGGGGCTTTGGCAAAAATGTCCTGTGCTCCTGGGCCAGGTAGTTTGGGAATTGCCAAACTCTGTAGGAGCTTTGTGCCTTCACTAAATGATTTCAAAGCTCCACTAAGTGCATGGGAAGGACAGCATAGAACCAGAGTATGTTAAGGATGGAATGGACCTTAAAAGCCTCTGGGCAGGAACACCTCCCCCTAGAGCAGGTAGCTCCAAGCCCCATCCAGCCTGGCTTGAAACACTTTCAGGGCTGGAACCTCCACAACAGCCCTGGGGAACCTGCTCCAGTGTCTCACCACCCTCAGAGTAAAAAATTTCCTAATATCTAACCTAAATTTCCTTTCTTTCAATTTATACCTGTAACTCCTTGGCCTGTCACTACAAGGCAGCAGAGATGTTTTAAACTCAGCAGACTGGTGGCTGAAATTGGAAAGCAGCCCAAGGAATGGGTTAGAAATTAGAAGTCAGCCCCAAGGCTGAGGGAAGAGGAGGGTCCATATCCTCTCCTGCAGCATCAGGAGCTGGTTGCATCCAGCTCAGAGTCAGGGACTAGCACTGAGGCAGCCTGGAAAATAGAGTATAACAGAGGGAATGATTGTAGTGCAATGGACATCTCTCCCCAGGCTGTGAGAGCAGGCTGCCCCTGCACCTCTCAGGGGAAGGCCAAGGACCCTTGGAAGAATTCAGCTCTCCTACTCTGAACCTTGGGAACATTTCTATTGACACCCCCCATGTCTATGAGGTGAGCAGCAGGGCTTGGGGTGGATCCTGATGGCTCCTGAGGGAGGAGCAAGCCTGGTGGAAGTGTGGAATTGCTGCCAACCTGGGCATTTGTGAGCAGGGAATATTTGATCTACTGGTGAAATCTGGGAGGGTCTGAAAGGTGTGTCTGTTGTTCATGAAGGCCCAGTTCCTTCCTTGGGAATCAGCTGGGAGGCTTGCTGCAAAACAACCCCTTGGCACATGAAACGAAGCCTGGGTCAAAAAGGGATGTTCAGAGGCTTTTGTGGCAGTGCCAGACACAAGGCACCTTTGGACTGGGCTGTTCAGAAGCAGCTGGAAGAAACTGGCTGCCTTTGAGCTTCAGTCCACTGCAGACAGCTTCCAGTCAAGTGTCTCCTGCTTATTGCTGCAAGTCACAGGAAAGCCATCCAGCCTCCTGGCTCAGTGCTGGCCCTTGCAAAGGACTTGCGAGTTCTTTCCCTTGCTGACCAGTCCCTCACCACACTTCAGCCTTGGTGCATCTCTGGCTCTAGAAAGAGAAAAGTGTTCCTGGGAATAAAGCAAAGCATTTTTCTACCTATTTGCCTCCTCCCCAATAGTGTCAAGTTTGCAAAAAAAACCAAAGAGAGAGCAGCTGAAAGAGGTAGAAAATGAGGCACTACATCATGCCAGACACTTCCAAAAGCTTGGCTGTGGGAGGCAAAGACATGCTGAGTTTTCTTACCAAAAGATGGTGCTGTCTATACATTTTGATGCTGATGCCTCATAATCAGTGTATTGTTTTCATGACATGGGAAAAGGTGGATGAGTAGATGATGCTGTTGGAGCTGTGCTCAGTGGGGCAGCAGCAGCTCTGGGGTGATTGACTACACAGAGCTGCAATCAGCCCATGTTGCTCTCAGGGCCAGGTCTGAATGAACTTGGTGTAGCTGATCAGAGGTGCACTGCTCTGTGTCCATGGGATAACCCCAGGGTTGTGGACTCCAGTTCTGTGGAGTTGCCACTGCTTTGCATGAAAAAGGGCAGAACTTGTCCTGTTGTATTTTTTTGCCATTCATAGCATCGTCTGCTATTTCTGGGTATTAATTGCATCATTAGACAATAACTCACAAGAAGGGAAGATTCCACATGTATTTCCATTTTGCTTTCTTGCTGCTGCAGGTGGAACTGATAAACCTAGGAGCTATTGATGCTCCCTTCACCTATAGCCCTTCAACTGCAAACATGGGCTTCTGCTTCAAGTTTGCGCCTGAGGAGGGCATCATTGCACCAGGCGGGACCCAGACTGCTCAGATCTCCTTCAGTGCCACCATAGTGGGGAGGTTTGAGGAAGAATTCCAGTTCAGTGTGGCTGGATCTCCTATGTCTGCACTCCTGACTATCAAGTACGGACGGTCAAAGCCAGGCACGCGCCCGCACGTCCTCAGCACAAGAGAAAGGGGTGCCCCATGTGAGCGGTCCCAGCCCCTCCACGGGTGCGGGATCGGTGCTGAAAGCCAGACAACTCTCAGTGGTGGATCACTGGGCTCGTGCGTTAATGAAGAATGCAGCTAGCTGCAAGAATTAATGTGAATTGCAGGACACATTGGTCATCCACACTTTAAACACACTTGCGGCCCCATGTTCCTCCCAGGGCTACGCCCATCTGAGTGTTGCTTGACGATCAGTCGCCGTCCAGCGGCCACCACGGTGGTTCAGCTGGGGTTGCCTCACAGGCAAGTTGACTGTGGTCAGCGGCGGTGGTGATGGTGGCTCACCGGTGCCCAGAGGGAAGGCGGTCAGGGGTTTGGCAAGGGATGCGTTTCCCTCGGCGGCCTCAATTTTTTCCCTGTGACCCAGCAGGCATCATCATCGTCATGGCTGTCATCGTCATTGTTGCCGCGCAGGGCTTTCATCCCCCTATATGCAGACTCAAGGACTGCTCCGTAGTTCCCCACTCCCAGAGTGAGCCACTGGGGCAGAGTTTGTCCTTGCAGGGCCCGTACCGCGGTACGGTGGTGGTGGCAGCTGAGGAGAGTAAGAGACAGCGTTGAAAGCACCGCCGTGGGCCGAGAGAAGGGAGAGGACAAGAGGGAGATAAGGCACAGGCCTCACCCCCAGCCTCCCCCCTACGTGGACGGCTGTCTGCAGGTGGGTACTGCAGGGGTACTGTGCCACTGTGCGTGCGCGTGAGGCGAGAGCGCTGGGGACAGATGTTCCAACCCCCTCCTCCCTTCGCCTGCCCTCCTCCTCTTCTGTTGTGGTCTCGGGGCGCAAATAGCACCATGGCTTTTCTCTCTCTCTCCACCAAGGCCATCACGTGCCACCTGGTCCCCCATCAGGGCTGTCTCTGCCACACTCCCTTTTCGGTTCTCATCTCCGGGATGGGGCACTCTGTCTCCGCTTCTCTCCCTCTGGCTTTGTTTTCCCCTGGTGCGAGGGCGCCAGTGGGGAGGAAGGTGAGGCTGGTAGGTGGGAGAAGCTGGCTGGCTGTTGGCCTGTTGGCATGCTGCTTCTTTAGGAGCTGCATGGGCCAGGAGGTGCGGCCAAGCTTTGGCCTTGCGACCTCAGATCAGACATGGCAAGCCGCTGAATTTAGCATATAAGTCAGCCAAGGAAAAGAAACTAACGAGGATTCTCTCAGTAATGGCGAGCGAAGCAGGAAAAGCCCAGCGCCGAATCCCTGCCCCGCAGTGGGGTGTGGGACATGTGGCGTACAGAAGTCCCAATCCCTGGCGGCGCTCTCGGGGGACCCAAGTCCTTGTGATCGAGGCCGCAGTCCGTGGACGGTGTGAGGCCGGTAGTGGCCCCCGGCACGCTGGGCCCGGGACTTCTCGGAGTCGGGTTGCTTTGGAGTGCAGCCCAAAGTGGGTGGTAAACTCCATCTAAGGCTAAATACTGGCACGAGACCAATAGCCAACAAGTACCGTAAGGGAAAGTTGAAAAGAACTTTGAAGAGAGAGTTCAAGAGGGCGTGAAACCGTTAAGAGGTAAACGGGTGGGGCCTGCACGGTCCGCCCGGAGGATTCAACCCGGCGAGTTGTGGTCGGCACGGGTTCAGTGGAACCTCGCCTCCGCCTCCCTTCCGTCCCCTGGGCGAACCCTGCCCGCGGAGGCAGGCTGGTCCGGGGACTGCCGCCCAGCCGGCAGCTGGCGCTGTCCGGGCACATTTCCTCTGCGACGGTGCGCCACGACCGGCTCCAGGTTGACTGGGAAGGCCTCCGGCGGGCAGGTGGTCCGACGGGCAGGTGGTCCAGTGCTGCGCGAGCAGCGGCGGGTATTACAGCCCTCGGGCAGCAGGTCTCGGCCAATCCCGGGGCCGAGGGAAAGGACTGCCACTGCGCCCTCCTCCCCCCACATCAGTGGCGCCGTGATGGGGGACAACATTTCCCTGCCTCTCATGGGGGGGGGGGAGTGGCATCCTCGCAGCACGGCGTTTCGCGCAGGGGTGTGGGGGCTGGGCCTGCCAGTCTCCGGCGCTGCTGTCAACCAGGGTGGACTGTCCTCAGTGCACCCTGACCACGCGGCGCTGCCGGGCCAGGCTCACGGGCCGCGCTGGGGCACCCGGGGTCCGCAGCGATGTCGGCTACCCACTTGACCCATCTTGAAACACGGACCAAGGAGTCTAGCATGTGCGCGAGTCAGGGACCATTGTCGAGAGCCCGCGGCGCAATGAAGGTGAGGGCCGGCCCGCGCCGGCTGAGGTGGGATCCCGGGGTGCGTGTCGCGCCTGGCAGCCCCGGGCGCACCACTGGACCGTCTCGCCCGCCGCCCCCTCGCGGGGCTGGGGAGGTGGAGCGTGAGCATCCATGCTAGGACCCGAAAGATGGTGAACTATGCCTGGGCAGGACAAAGCCAGAGGAAACTCTGGTTGAGGTCCGTAGCAGTCCTGACATGCAAATCGGTCGTCCGACCCGGGTCTAGGGGCAAAAGACTAATCAAGCCATCTAGTAGCTGGTTCCCTCCGAAGTTTCCCTCAGGATAACTGGCACTCGGCAATGGGCAGTTTTACCCAGTAAAGCGAATGATTAGAGGTCTTGGGGCCGAAACGATCTCAACCTATTCTCAAACCTTCAATGGGTAAGGGAGCCAGTTCGCTGGCGTGGAGCCGCGCCGTGGAATGCAAGTGCTCAGTGGGCCACTTCTGGTAAGCAGAACTGGCGCTGTGGGATGAATCGAACGCCGGGTTAAGGCGCCCGATGCCAACGCTCATCAGAGCCCAGAAAAGGTGTTGGTTGATCTAGACAGCAGGACAGTGGCCATGGAAGTCGGAATCCGCTAAGGAGTGTGTAACAACTCACCTGCCGAATCAACTAGCCCTGAAAATGGATGGTGCTGGAGCATTGGGCCCATACTCGGCCGTCGCTGGCAGTGCGAGGCCCGCGGGGGCTAGGCCGCGACGAGTAGGAGGGCCGCTGCGGTGCGCCTCGAAGCCTGGGGCGTGGGCCCAGGTGGAGCTGCTGCAGGTGCAGATCTTAGTGGTAGTAGCAAATATTCAAATGAGAGCTTTGAAGGCTGAAGTGGAGCAGGGTTCCATGTGAACAGCAGTTGAACATGGGTCAGTCAGTCCTAAGCGATAAGGTGAGCGCCATTCCAAAAGGGCGGGCGGTGGCCTTTGTTGCCCTCAGCCGATCGAAAGGGAGTCGGGTTCAGATCCCCGAATCCTCCGAGTGGTGGAGATGGGCGCCACGAGGCACCCAGTGCGGTGACGCAACCGATCCCAGAGAAGCTGGTGGGAGAGTTCTCTTTTCTTTGTGAAGGGCCGGGCGCCTCGGGGAGAGTTCTCTTTTCTTTGTGAAGGGCCGGGCGCCTTGGAATGGATTCGTCCCGAGAGAGGGGCCCTCACCTTGGAAAGCGTCGCGATTCCGGCGGCATCGGGTGAGCTCTCGCTGGCCCGTGAAAATCCAGGGGAGAGGGTGTAAGTCTCATGCCGGGTCGTACCCATATCCACAGCAGGTCTCCAAGGTGAACAGCCTCTGGCATGTTGGAACAATGTAGGTAAGGGAAGTCGGCAAGCCGGATCCGTAACTTTGGGATAAGGATTGGCTCTAAGGGCTGGGTTGGTCGGACTGGGGCGCGAAGCGGGGCTGGGTGCGTGCCGCAGCTGGACGAGGTGCCGCGCGCGGGTGAGTGCGCTCCGCGTGGCCCGCCCGGGCGCTGGGGCATGCGCGCGCACGGTGGCGACTCTGGACACACACCGGGTCCTTCCTGTGGATCGCCCCGGCTGTGGCGGGCGCCGCCCGCCCCCCGCTCCGCCCGCCCTCCACCTTGCCGCGGCCGGTGCCCCAGTGGCAGCCGTCATCGTTGCGCACCACCGCCCCAGCGGTTCCCGCCAATGGGGTTCCCGCGGTGTGCGGCCAGCATGCGCGCAGCCGCAGCCGGCGTCGGCTGAGCAGTTTGTGCGGGGGAGGGTCCCCGGGGGAGGGTCCCTGGGCCAGCGCCCCGCCTCAGTCGGTGCCTAGCAGCCGGCTTTGAACTGGTGCGGACCAGGGGAATCCGACTGCTTAATTAAAACAAAGCATTGTGAAGGCCCGAGGCGGGTGTTGACGCAATGTGATTTCTGCCCAGTGCTCTGAATGTCAAAGTGAAGAAATTCAATGAAGGGCGGGTAAACGGCGGGAGTAACTATATTTACTAACTGGGCATAGCCGCGGAAGTCGCACCTCCTCGTGGTCCTGCCGGATACCCTCGTGGTAACTGAGTCGACTTCTGCCCCAGTGTGGGAGAGGGCACATATCAGCCCTCCCTATTGTTGGAGTCACCACCCAACAATAGTTTCACGAATCGCTGAAACAAAAAGGTTGGCACAGTTAGTTCGCTGTTGCACAGAGCCTTGTCCACGGGCTGTTGTTGACACAGTTGGTAGTTTGAGAGAGGGTCAGCTACTATATGCTTCTACCCTCACTTGGACTTGTCACTTTATTGCTTACCGGACTGACAAAATGGCTTTGCGTTATATCTCGACTACCACTCAGACTGACCCATTAGATCTAAGGGTCATTGATGCCAAATTACCATCTATGCCCTCTGTGCCCAGGGAAGAGGGATTCGATCTTGCAAGTTTGGAGTTTTTTAACTCCAAAATTGTTAAAGAAGATGGTGTACATCATGTGGATGTTTGGTAGGGTTTGGGGCAACTCCCTGAGCCCTATGAGATCTCCCCTATGGGGATGGCCCAGGATGAGGCTGAGAGTGCAGTGGGAGGTACCGAAGAGCCCAAAACACCTGAGGCTGAGAGCATGATGGGAGGTAGTAAAGAGCCCAAAACACCCGAGGCTCCTCACGGGTCTGAAGGTGATGGTATAACGCCAAGAACACCTGTCGTGTCCATGCCTGACAAACAACCATCTTGTCCTTGTTGTGAGACCTGGTTTACTAGGATGTTGGGGCTGATTGACCATCTCAAAAGGGCACACGGACAGAGAAGGATCATTTTCAGGTGTTCAAAATGTGGTAAGCAAAATCTAAAATGCCACAGTATCTCCTGTCACATCCCGCGCTGCAAGGGGGTGGTGTGTGTGGCTCCCACTGGGGAATGGGTCTGTGAGGTGTGCCAATGTGGGTTCGCTACTAAGATTGGCCTGGGTCTGCACAAGAGAATAAGACATCCTCTTGTGCGAAATGTGGAGCGGATTGCTGCTTCTCATCCCAAAGAGTCATCGGCCTGAGGGGCCCACAAACGGGTATGGACTGGGCAGGAAGAAAGAGGCTCTTCCGGTACAATTGGTGGACGAGTTTGCCAGTAAGCGGAATATCAACCAACTTATAGCGGAGCATATTCCAACTACAATGGCAAAGCAGATTAGTGATAAAAGGCGTCCCTCCGTGAAAGGTCATGAAGGACTAGTAGGTGCCACTGGAATTGAACATCCTGCCAGGTGTGCTAAGTTGCCCAAGGAGGGACAGTTAAAGCTCCAATTCCAGAAAGTCATCAAAGCGTGATTATCGTTTGGCAAATTGACCATATATCGGGAAGCCTTCAAGAAAGTTCTTGATGGGCAAGATCTAGGTCGGGTGGTGAAGGATGTTTATAAGGAGTTTCTTGGTATTCTGGGTGTGCCTAGCCAAACTAAATCTATCAAGGGTCAAAAGACGCAGGCCTCCCGTGGCCAAAAAGCATCCAAAACTCCATCAAATTGGACGTGCAAAAGAGCTATTAAGAGGGGATAATTCTTGAGGTTCCAACTGCTGTATGATTTACATAGAAGGCGCCTCATGCGTCATCCTGGACAGCACGGAAGCCTCTCAGTGCCAATTACCATCAAGTGTTCTCCACGATCACTTTAAAAGAAGGTGGGATACATCTGATATATTTGGTGGCCTACTGAATTTCCCTCCATATAAGGAGGCGGCTAACACCACATTCGAGGCCCTAATTACTGGAAAAGAGATTGATAAGAACATGAGAGAGATGTGTAAAACCTCCGCTCCTGGGCCAGATGGGATCACTTTGGGTCAGATTATTGCAAAAGGCAATAATCCTTTTGCAATAATTTCCCCGGTTGACTGAGATCTTCAGCCTCTGGCTTATCACCAGTACTGTTCCAGATGCGCTGCGGGACTGCAGGACAGTCTTTATACCCAAGTCTTCGGATGCAGAGAAGCTTGGTGATAGCAATAACTGGAGGCCTATTACTATTGGTTCAGTGGTGATTAGGCTGTTTTCCAGGATCGCTACTGTGAGGCTGTCCAAAGCATGTCCCATCAACCCCCGGCAACGGGGTTTTATTTGCACATCAGGTTGTGCCGAAAACCTCAAGTTGTTACAGCTTGTGGTGGAACAGCTAAGTGAGAGCATAAACATCTGGGGGTTGTGTTCGTGGACATTGCTAAGGCATTTGACACCATCTGTCATCAGCATGTATTTGAGGGTCTGGTCCAGCAAGGGGTGGATCCACACATGATAGAGTTGGTGAGGGAAATGTATCGGGATGTTAAGACGTGCATTTCCATGGGAAGAGAAAGGACAGACCCCATATACATTCGCTCAGGTGTCAAGCAAGGCGACCCCATGTCACCTTTGCTGCTCAATTTTAGCGATGCACCACCTTCTATATAAACTCGAGAATGAAGGTGAGGTTTTCCATCATGGGGGCTGGAAATTTACGGCCATGGCATTTGCCGATGACTTGGTGCTGCTGAGTGACTCTTGGGAAGGCATGTGTCATAACATCAAAATTTTGGAGGCCTTTTGCAATCTTACTGGCCTCAGTATGCAGGGGGGAATATGTCATGGCTTTTACATCAAGCCGACAAGGGACTCGTATACTATCAATGATTGTCCCACGTGGGTGATTAACGGATCCCTCCCTAAAATGATCGACCCAGGGAGCTCAGAAAGGTACGTCAGCACATGGGTTGATCCCTGGACTGGCTTTGCAGATCCTAGACTATCAGAGAAGCTCATGGATTGGCTTCATCGGATTGGTCGTTCGCCCTTAAAACCTCTTCAGAAAGTCGATATACTCAGGACCTATACCATCCCGAGACTGATATATCTGGCTGACCATACCAAAGTCAAGGTGGGCCTACTTGAATCCCTTGACCAAGTCATTCGTAACACGGTTAAGGAATGGCTTCATCTTCCCCCAAGTACATGTGATGCGATCTTGTATTCGAGTTTTAAAGATGGCGGTTTAGACCTCATCAAGTTGGCAGCGCTCATTCCAAGCATTCAGGCGCGAAGACTGCATAGATTAGCCCAGTCTTCGGATGAGACTCTTGTGAAGTATCTAAAGGAAGTATATCTGGAATGGTTATTTGAAAAATTGTGGTTGAAAGCGGGGGGGACACAAGAGTCCATCCCATCAATTTGGGAGCCTTTACCATTGGTAGAGTTGGGGGGCGACGATGGAGCCTGGCTGGAATGGGAAGCACCCATCCCTAAGATTCATTACCCAAGACCTTGTAACTGGAGGAAACGAGAATTTCATAAATGGACCCATCTGGTTGCCCAGGGCCATGGGATTGAGCATTTCGAGAATGATGAGATCAGTAATGCCTGGATAAGGCGGTTTAAGGGCATACCTCACTGTAAACTAATCACGGCCCTACAACTCAGA